>NW_027120685.1:0-285423 GCF_030686945.1 Centruroides vittatus | reverse complement strand
TCATATAATTTTACCAAATTTGCATGTTGATTTCCATTCTTACGTCAATAGCGGATCCAGAAGAACCCAGAGAGGGTCTAACTCAAAAAGTGCCAACCAGTGGCCAAGCGGTCTGCATACCCTGAACACTCGCCCGAACCCACGACCGAACTGGTCGTGGGTTCGGGCGTGGAGTTCTTCGGATTTTCTCCACTGTAATGTCTAAATAGAGGCCAGTTTCCCTTAAAAGACCTCCTGCAAGGCATCCCCCTAGGCAGATCACCCAAGTGTTGCGTTGCCCAGTGGCGTAGCGTAGTGGGGGCGGCAGGGGCGGCCCGACCCGGGCGGCACTTATAGGGGGCGGCAAAATTTCACAATAAATAATAATATCTTGTAAAAATACCTAAATAAGGGGACGGCGAAATTTTCCTCCGCCCCGGGCGGCTGACACCCACGCTACGCCGCTGGCATTGCCATAACTTAAAACAAAACAAAACTAAAACTAAAGTAGCCTACAAAGAAAGGTCTGGCTGTCTGATTTGGTTGTGAAACACTAAAGGAAAATAAAAATGGTGATCGTCTAATTTTTGGAACTACTTTGTCTTTTAATTGTTTTAAAAAATATTTTATTCATCCCACGAAAATGAAAACAAAACTAACTCAAAAATTAAAAATATTTGATTAATAAGAACCTTTTATTGTTTTGCTGATGGTACGATAAACCATATTTGCTGTCATAAATGTTTTCAAAAACAACGTTTTGAAATTCGAACAAATATGTTTTAAATTTTTCGTATCGGCGAGGAGGGCTATCAGTAAATACAATATATTTACTAGTCACATTACTTTCTCTTCCCAGAAGTATAATGGGTGGTCTAGCTGAAAAGATATGAACATTCTTGTTCGAATTTCTAAATGTTCCGATGGGACGTATAGCATCGCTTTAAAGTGAGGTTATTTGACCTCCGAAATCTGGTCTATAATCACTTCTTGCCTTGTCAACTGCAGATGAGGACGTACTGTACCCGTGATCTGCGCTGTTTTTTCATAAATATTTTATGATACTTCAAATATGTAATTTATTCTCATAAATGTGTCCAATAAAACCTGTTCATAAAAGCCACTGTTTTATAAACAGGCATCTTACGGAACAGAGCTGTTCGTACGATGCCTGTTGTAATTATGACTCGATAATTAATCTTTTGACTGTCCGTTCCGTGATTAATTAAAAAATCTTCACACACACATAAGCACGCACATTATGTATATATATATATATATATATATATATAGGTATACTTCGAGTTACGTCGTTCTCGATTATACGTCGTTTGTCAAAAAAAGTATATGGAAAAATAAAAATCAAGTTTGTCATTTTATTCGACTTTACATCCGTCCGCCACAAATATTGAAGTCGTAATATCACTAGAAAAGCGTTAAAAGCACATAAAATCATATTAAAATATGTACATTTACTGTAAATGTTAATATAATCATCATAAATCCTAGAGAACGAAACATGAAAACGTCTGTGTTCCTGTGTTGTCTTATTTAACAGTCTAAGTGCTCATTGTTGGCGTTTTCCTCCGTAGTTTCGACTTGTGTCGTAACTACACAAGTAAATTCGAGTTACGTCGCCTCTCCTGAAACCAATTACCGACGTAAGGCAAGGTATACCTGTATATATATATATTAGTAGTGTAGAGAGCCATACGCGGTTGGGCGGTAATGTACCATAAGATTAGAGAACTTTAAACGGACTGCTTTGCTATCCGGTGCTGATAACAGTAATCCTGATAATGTGAAACACGAGAAATTGCTCTCTTAAGTGAACTCGACTGTTTTGCGTTTGTACACGTGGAATGAAGGTGTATAGTCTCATCATTCTCGTTATTATATAGCCTATGATCAGGGGTTGATCTACATAGGGACTAATAGCGCTTAAGCCTTGGGCCCACAAAAATTGAATTAACGTCATAAATTTTTAATACTTTTTCATTAACAAAGAGCACTTATCGTATGGTAAAAAATAGTTAATAAATTAGGTTTGGTAAAAATGGGACCCCACTGAACTTCAATAAGCCCTAGGCCCCGAAAAACCTAGATTCGCCCCTGCCAATGATGATATTAGTGCTTTGGTTGAGGCACATTGTGTAGACAGAGTTTGTCTGGCTGGCGGCTACGTCTTTTTCTCTATTTCACTCGCGGATTATTCCATAATGTTCTAGAATTTGACGTGTTTCTGGTCTGATTAGTATATAAGGGTCGGATTGAGCTTGAGATCCATTCGGAAAATCAGCGCTCAACAGGAGACACTCGTTATTCATCTGAAACAGCACACGTCGCAAAAATGTCATTACTAAACAAGTGTGCAAAGAAACTTTATGCGCTTTTTTTCGAATTATTCTTGAAAAGTCATATTATCACAATAATTATCATAAGAAGTCAAATACAAAGTGATGTGTCAGCGGCCCCTAATCTCAGGGGAAGCACTAAGGTTAAATACATACTAAAGCGGTGGGAAAAGCAGAGGTGAAAGCGGAGAGAAAATCTACAAAACAGCTTCTATTGGATGGTAGAACCGCATACACAAATAAATAATAAAATAGATAAAAATTACCTAAACTTTTTGGACAGTGTTTCAATTTTTTTAATTTTTTAAAATAAATTATTGTTTAAAGTTCTTCTAAATAATAATTATTATTAATCGAGGTATTAAGAATTTATATTTAAATTACATTTTTCACAAAAACCTAAGTTACCTAAACTTTTTGGACATACTTCAGCCTACTGACTTGCGAGGAGTTTTAAATCGATCAAGAACTATCAAAAACATGGATTTGATATTAACAGCCAATTTGTCCTAAAAAATAAAACTAAAAACTGTAATGTTCTTTTAGTAAATAAAAGTAGACATTATAGCTTCATAGTGAATTTCATCACTTCTAAGAACATCATCGATGTCTAAATGTATTCGTGTGTGTGTGTGAACGACAATAAAACCAGAGGTCAACCTGGTTTGAACGTTTGGCTTTACTACAACACCGCTGTTGCATTATACAGTACTTTGTGTGTCTTAACACAAAGTACCTCACTTTGTGTGTCTTAACACAAAGTGAGGCGTGTTTCAGTACATGAAAATTTTGATTAATTTAAATGTCTATTAGGACATAATATCTATACCTAGTACGTTATCAAGAATAAAGATGATTTCATTGAATGAAAATGGAGAATCTTGTGTGAGTATAGTTTTTTAAAATTTTTCTATTCTTTCCTTAAGAACTATTTACTTCGCCTAATATTTAAAATTTTAGCCATGTTATGTAAATATCTTAGTTGAAATATTAAATTTACATTAAGTATTTTCTGTTAATAAAATTTTCGCCTTAGGGTGGAGAAATGCGACATTGTGAAATAGCTAAGAGAAAGGGTGTTATTCCTCAAATAAAACAATGGGTAAGAACTACTCGCGTTATCGTCATAACGATAAAAATAACATTTTTTTTTTCTTTATTGGATTTTCAAAAATAAACTTTTAGATTTGTATATATCTTTTACACCACTATATTCTTTGACCGATTTTTCTTCAGTCATCTGTCTATTGAACGATGTTATCTCATTATATATTGCATTATATTACTGAAAACACTGAATTCGCCCTGAGGTAATTGAGGAATAAGTTATACTTACAATATACCACTAAATATCACAATATACAGTATACCATTCTAAAATCTAATCAATCATCCGAACGGGTCGAATAATCCCCAGGAATTTTTCGGGGGGTGGTCCGTTCGGATATGTCGGGCCCCGTCCCTCACCACCCGGTCGCCCCATTGTGGGCCAGGCCGAACCCATAATGGGCCTACTAAAAGAGGCCCTCTTAGTGCCCACAGGGCGGAAAGAGTTAAAAAAAAAAAAAAAAAAAAAAAAAAATCTAATCAATCGAATCTATCAAGAAATAAATTGTTTCTTTAACTTATTCTCTAACAATTGTATAATTTCGATTTATGAGCGCTAATTTCTATTCGCTTGTGCCACTAACTATAGGTGGCGTATGAATCGACTAAGATGGCTGCCATAAAGGGTATAGCGTGCCTGTCAACATAGAAATTACAAATGCGAGTCACTTGTGTGTTAACTTTTCTCTCTATAGTGAAAACGTTTTATCCGCATTCTTGTCCGATATAAACAACTACGAAATCAACTAGGATTAATACCATAATGATTTCACTTTGTGACATTTTAGAATATGTGGGTGATAGAAAAAGATGTCTTATAGAAGGAGAGGAAATGCTAAAACAGATAATTTGCTGTGGCATTAAAGAAAAAATATATAAGACAGATGACGACGATGGTTGCCCAGTCGAAATAGAAGTTTTCGCTCTCTGCTTATCTAGTATTGTTTCAAAGAAACCTCACGAAATTACGTTAAATATCAAATGGAGTTCAGAACTCAATAAATATTTGATGACATCTATAAAGTGTACTTGCATAGCAGGAGAAGCAGGATACTGTAAGCATTCAATAGGGACACTGCTTCATGTAAACAGGTAAAACACTCAAATATTTAACTAATAGGTTAGTTGTATTGGCATGAAGATATAAATAAGTACTTTTCTCTTGCAGGTATGGTAATACTTTGGAAGATCTGAGTTGTACTGATCTTGAGCAGTATTGGAGCAAAATGTCAAGCAGGTCTGATGGGAGATATGGAGCTTGTAAAGTTGAAAATTTGTGCCATGTCCAGACAAAGGAAACAGAAATTCTTTCATTAAATGAAAGCCAAAGAGATGCTATCAGAGAACGATTTTTTCAAGAGTTGCCTGATTCTGCTTTAGCAAAGCATTCAATTGGAAGAAAATGCTTAGTAGCCAAAGCTGTACAAAGTTCAGCTGATAATATTGCACCACATTGGTCAATATTAAAAGTAATTGAACACTGTATGGACTGTAATAAATATTTGCCTAATATAAGTGATCATCTTATGCCTATTCAGGATTCAATGTACTACAGAGAAAATATATACAAAAATAAGAGAGAGATAGAAAACATTTGCCACTTGACAATGGAACAAAATAATGATTTATGGAAGAAAGAAAGAAGTATTAGAGTGACAGGATCAGTGTGCTATGAACTATATACTTATGGAAGGAGGAAAAATGCAGACTGGGAAAAGAAGTTAACAAATATATTTAGAAGCAAATTTAAGGGAAATGAAAATACAGAGTATGGTAAAAAGTGGGAAAAAACAGCACTCACATTGTATGGAACACTCTATGGTTGTGATGTCAAACAGTTTGGTTTGATAATTTCACCATTACTGACATGTTTTGCATTTTCTCCTGATGGGATTGTATTTAACGATGAAAAACCTATCAAGCTGCTTGAAGTAAAGTGCCCCAAAATTGGTGCAGAAAAATCTGCAGAAGAAATGGTGCAATTTCTTAAGTATATAGTACACGATGGGCATGGCAATTACAGCTTAAAAAAAAATCACAAGTATTATGGACAGGTACAATTAGGTTTGGCTATATTAAATTTAAATTCATGTGATTTTGTAATATTCAGTAGTAAAGACCAAACCCTTAAAACCCTTGAAGTTTTAGCAGACTATAGTTTTATTTATAAATTGACAGAAAAGCTACTAAATGATTTTACCAAAATTATTTTTCCTTACCTATGCAGTCATAATTCTTAAATACAATCTTGCTTTTTCCATCAGAAATCACTTTTAGAAGAAAATACACATTACTTTGAATTTTATTAACTTATAACAATATTAGCACCCAATTAAACAAATTAAAACAAAGTCATTTTCTTTTATTCAGTATTTTATTCATAATTTGCAAAAAAAGATATTTTCTTACAGATTTATGCAAAATAATTATAGAGAGTTAAGTACTAATAATTTTATAAAACATGTTATGTTTTGTTTTGGAATAAAATATTTTGTCCTAACTAGTGTTTGAGTTCTTTATCATACAAAAATTGAAAAACAAAAATGAGTAAGCCTTATTAACTATAAGATTATAAAAACAGTATTAAATTGCTGTTTAATACTGCTTCATTATATAGGGTCAAAATGAAAATGCTCACACCACTCTTCAAAATTTGTCATCACCCAATATTGGTCTAGATAAATTTACCACACCACAAATAATGGTTAGAATTTTGTCAATATGTGGCAGTAAAGTCCAGTCTAATTTTTGTTTTAAAACAGCAAATAGTTTCATTCTCTGAATAGCACGTTCAACGTGTACCCTGGCCTTTGCTATTTCTGCAGTCTCCAGTGCATCATGCTTACTTAACTGATTTTGCTTTCTTACAAACGGTGGACGTACTAAACCAATAGCTCTAGCAGAACAAGCATCTTCTATGTGAAAACCTTTATCTGTCATTACTTGATCTGCATAAGGATCCAGTAAATTTAACAAATTTGATTCCTCAAATATGGCTTTGTCAGATGCCCTACCTCCATATGCTTTACTTAAATAGGTGATAAGACCAGATGGGGCAATTCCAACTAATACTTTAACAGTATGCTTACCATAGTAATGGGAATAAGTTAATATTCTGCAACTAATACACTTTGGTTTTTCAACCAAAACTTCAGTGCAGTCCAAAATCACACGAACTTTGCTGTATTTTTGAAAGCACAAAGGTAAGTTTTTCATTATCTCTTCTTTGGAAGGCCACACAATTGCAGCACCTAATACTTGACTCAGATAAGCAATAATATTGAAAAATATTCTTCTACATGTTGTCATGGAAATTTGAAATAAAACTGAAACACAAGCAAAGGGCAAGGCCAGTTTTAACTTCATCATAACAAGAACAATTTGGACTTTAGTAGATATTGTAGTAGGCTTATAAGCAGTATTGTTGGACTGCAACTCACTAACACAGGCAGAGATGGTATCAAGCATTTTAAAACTGTTTAAACCTGTGAGAATATTCAATTCATTGTCTGATTTTATTAAGTCAAACACAGTAAATTTTAAGGTTGAATCTAAAAGTGTATTCACTTGAATTCCTTTTTCCATCAAAATATCCCTCTCCTCCTGAATGTTGGATTTTTCACTTAAATTTAAGAGTGCTGTAGCTGCATCTTTTTCTGCTTGTGATACTGATGTCATATCTTCATCCTCCTCTATTTGTGATGTCATTTGTTGATCTGTGCATGCACAGCAGTCAATAGATGATTTAGACCAGGATGTACTGGGCTGTGACAATTCCAAAATGTTGGTGTCATTATTAGATTGATACGTAGATTTTTCCTTGATAGTTTTCTTATTTGCCGGTTCCAAACCTAAAAATTTAGTGATTTCAATCATTATAAGATCTTGTTTTGGTATAGCGTTATTAAAGAAATGCATCTGACAAAATTAAGAAACAAACCTTTATTCCGTATTTCTTGTCTTTTTTGGGCACGAATGGACCTTTGCTCAGCAATCTGTTTTGAGGTGGTTGTATCAAACTTCCTTATCGGTATGTTTTTAGTCGGATACGAATTAGGTTTTAAATAATGCCGAGCACATGGTAAACCTATGAAAACGTAAGTACCATATGTGATAACAGTTAAAATATACTTATAAGAAATGTTTTTATTACCTGGCAAATAGTAATCGTCTTTGTCAAAATGCAAACTGCAAACGTACATAGATTTCGTTGATTGCTTTCCTAACTTTAGTTTTATTTCCCACTTTTTTCTCAGTAATTTATCTTTTGGGAATGTGTGCATATGTACTGAGTTTGATGTACCTTTAGACTTGCATCCAAATACACAGCAATACTTATTATTTACCATTGTAGGTTAAATACTTTCTAATTCTTACTGTCCACAGACATACATTATACCCATAGTAGTCGCCATTATGTAGTTCGCGCTAACACCGGTAGATGTCAGATCGATCGTTGGCACAAGCGAATCTTTTACAGATATCTTTTACAGTTTTAGTTTTAAATAGAACTACGATTTTTCAGTTTTAATTCCGTCTTTATTGTTTCAAATATCCGATAAATAAATCAAATAAATCAATCAAAGAAGGAAATCATTTTACTAGATTCAGTTAATTAACAACCTAACAGTATTTACAACATTCAGTATTTGAATTAAAGCAAAATCAACCGGAAAACTTAAATCTTTTGTATTGAAAGCGACAGTCATCCTGAATAAATAAAAGCATTATAAAATATTTTGTATCTTTATACATTCGAAGTATTGTCATGGAAATTGGTTCCAAACAAATTTTTATAGCCAGAAATAAATTTTTATTTTCCCGGCTTTTACGTGTAACAGAAGGAAAGTATGACGATTAGTCAAAAAATGATCCCTCGAGATTTTTATATTTTTGGACCCAGGGAACCTTGAAAAGTCGAGAAATGCACAAAAAGGGCGTTTTTCTGTATGTATGGATGTTGTGGGTATTAATGTTTGGGGGGGGCACGATTTCGTTCACCCACTTTGAAGCTCATCTTCTGTGCCTTTTGTCGAAAAACTTTCAGGAAGATTTGTATATTAGGAAGGTTCTATGCCATTAAAGTTTGGTGGCTAAAAATCGATGGAATAGGGAGATAAAGGGAGTCAGACTTAATGAAAATTTTACTCATTATTAGCATTTGCATTTTTTCAAATAAAACCCACTTAAATTTTATATTTTAAAATTAAGGGATTTTTTGTAATTTTATAATAATTAAAACTATAAAAAGATTTTTATATAAAACCTTATAATAAACGGCGCAACACAATTTTAAAGTTTGATCGGGAAAGTAGCGCAATTCGTTTCTTAAGAATGGTTACAATCGGTTTGAAAAACTGAATGGCGAACATCCTCCAAATCGGTTTTAGCCGTTTTAAAATATATTAGTTAACTCAATTATATTAAGGTTATAAAAATTAATTTGAAATTGTATACAATTGTACTGTTAAAGGTATGTAATTTGAGTTTCAATTCAATACAATAGCGGTGTCTAATTGTAAAGAAAATAATTGGAAGCGGTTAATTATTGTCTTTCTTCAGACTTTTAATGAATATATCAATAGATCATTTTAAAAGAAAAAGGAGAAAATCATTTAAATTACATTTTATGCTTTTAAAACACAATAATGCGCTTTGATACGCTATTTATAACATGCCTACTTCGCTTTAGGCGTGACTTTGTTACGATTGCGCTCTGTTTCCTAATACTTTTCATATTTCCGGATGATTTGATAATTCTCGAAAATTTCTGTATAATTTTTAATATTGTTCTATTATTGAAAAAATATTAAAATATTTTAAAAATTCAAATTCTATAGTTTTGAACTTAAGATAGAATATAGTTTCTTTGTGATTGAGAATTTCTCAACAAAATTCTTTTCTTCCAATTTTCTTTATTTATGGCGTCCTCTTATTTTCCGTTCTTGGAATATATAAATGAACCATCCAATTGTTTAAAACTTGATCACTTTTTTTGTTTGTCTTCAATAATTTCATATATTCATATAAATATATTTATATACATTTATATGAATTTCTTAAATTCTGCAAGAGCTATTCATCTTCAGCTTTTGTTTATATACTCTTTCTAATTTTATAACTGCTTGAAAAACGCTTTCTAATTGGAGATTTTTGTATGCGAGTTCTTGTTTCTGGAGTAGACGACTTATGCATGGAACATTTTTTTTATGTTGCCCATTATACTTTTCGTAACTTTGTCAATCTTATGTGGTCTGTTAGGCTGAACACTGTTAGGCTGATTTTCATAATTTATATCTTTTAAAATTGAGTTAATTAACTGTTGATTCATAAACTCCATAAGGTTAAGTACACGGACACTTGGCAATGTATATCAAAAAATTTATTTCAACATTTATATGTAAACATTCTTCTTTGACCTCTATCTTACAAGAGGTAAACAATATTTTGAACAAACCAGTAGGGTTTCGCGAACCCTACTGGGCATTCGAATGTTTTAGAGGGAATGAGGGGGGTGAAAAAATGAGGGGGATGAGGAAATGAGAGAATGAAGGAATGAGAGGGGAATAAGGTAATGAGGGGGAAATGAAAGAATGAAAGGGGAGGAAATGAGGGGAGAAAATGAGGGAATAAAGGAATAAGGGGGGAATGAAGGAATGAGAGGGGAATAAGGGAATGGAGGGGGAATGAGGGAATGAAAGGGAAGGGAATGAGAGGGAGAAAATGAGGAAATGAAGGAATAAGGGGGGAATGAAGGAATGAGGCGGAATAAGGGAATGAGGGGGATGAGGGGGGTGAGGGAATGAAAGGGGGGAATGAAAGGGAAGAGATTGAGGAGGGGAAATGAGGGAATGAAGGAATGAGGGGGAAATAAGGGAATGAGGGGGGATGAGGGAGAATGAGGGAATGAAAGGGGGGAATGAAAAAGGAGAGATTAAGTGGGGAAGAAAATGAGGGAATAAAGGAATGAGGGGGAATAAAAGAATGAGGGGGGAATGAAAGAATGAAAGGGGAGGAAATGAGGGGGGAGAAAATGAGGGAATGAAGGAATGAGAGGGGAATAAGGAAATGAAGGGAAAATGAGGGAATAAAAAATGAGGGAATGAGGGGAGGGGATGAGGGACGACGGGAGGGAGGGAGAACGGGAGGGAGGGCATTCGAATGTTTTAGAGACGTTCCTCTTCGAATGTTTTAAATATCAAGAGAAACGTCTCTAAAACATTCGAATATAAAGTTCGCGAAACCCTACTGGTTTGTTTAAAATATTGTTTACCTCTTGTAAGATAGAGGTCAAAGAAGAATGTTTACATATAAATGTTGAAATAAATTTTTTGATAAACATTGCCAAGTGTCCGTGTACCTAAACCTTATGGAGTTTATGAATCGACAGAAATTAACATCACGGTGTCAAAATGCGATAAAACTGAAAAAATGGATTAAAATTAGTTAATTTATCTGAAAAAGTAATGATAGAATTTTATAAGTATTTATTTCCAGAAATTTATTATTTAAATTTGAAAAGTTTAAAAGTTTATTGCTTTTTAAAAGCGATTTAAGAATTATTTTTAATTTTTCGTTGTAAATGATTCTATTCGACAGGATAAATGTAACCTTAATTAACTTTTCTCACGTGAATGTAGTATAAAACATAAAAATCCTTGACATACCTTCATAATTATTAATCATTTTACTTGGACGAAGACTTAAAACATGATGAAATCCAGGATGGAAGTTTTCTGAAGAATTGAATGAATCCATCCATGCAAGTTGGTGTTTCCTAGAAACAGTAAATGTTTTCATAAATCAAAAATAATATAAGCAATTTCAAATATCATGTAAATATATCATCAAATGATACTGCTTAGAGTCTATGTAGAATTTCAAATTATTCGAATTCAGAATTATTCAAATTTACAAAATATAAATAATTAAACAATAATGAAATAATTCAAATATAGAATAATCAAGAGTGAAATGTCTTAATTATATTAATGACTTGAAAAGCTGCTGTTTATTCCAATATTTATCAACAACAACTAAATGTCAACAATTACTCTAATTACTAAACATTTCTAAATGTATTTAAATTAAATTACTTTAATTTTCAATGACCAACAACAACATTTCAAATCAGTTTATATGAATATAAATTAAGGAATAAATTAAAAATATTTACTAACTTCATCACTTTCGTCATAACTGGATAAATTTTCATCCTCATAAATTTCAATGACTCCATACCGAGGGATCATCACCTTTGTCATTTTTCTGTTCGTGTTCCCTTTATATTTTGCATCTAAATATAAGTTTTATATTTTAAATCTTATTTTTACTTAATTTAAATTTATAGCGCTGTTATTAAATAGAAATGAAATGATTAAAAACATATAATACAGCACGATATTAATACTTTTCTTAAATTTTTAATAACATTGAATTTCAGAAATATCTTTGAAAAGTAATAATCTAATCATTCTACATTTCTGTGTTAACTGCAATTTTGCACTTTTATTCAGAGTATATAAAGTGTAAATACAGTATATCATCGACCACATGAAATTTTTCAACACATGTTTTGTTTTCATGGCTGTCTGTTAAATCTATAGTAAACGGGTAAAAATTCTATAATAGACGATCGGTAGTGTGCACATTAATTATCATTATCGTATCGAATGAAAATTAATATATTATGTATGAAAATAAATATTTGACAAAATAATGAATTATAATCTAAACGTTAAGATAATATCTCTTCTTGCAACTATTCAATTCGGTCGTTCAAATAATGTAAGTAGTTCTTGCCAAAGAGTAATTATTCAATGTTTAATAAATTTATACTGTTTATAATGTAATTTAAACCGCGCTTTCACAGTGACAATTATAAAAAACAAAAGATTTTTTTGCATTGAATAGATGTTATCCCTGTAATAGTAAATCCGGAGATTTATTTGTTTATTTTCAATATTTATGGTAATGATACATAAAAAGTAAATGTAAAAATATACGTGTTAAGCTTTATAATTTAGAAAGATATGTTACAATTAATAATGATGTATTTTAGATGTAATAGCAATTTGTTAACAATTTTGAAATGAAATAATAATTTCAAATTTAACAATTTTCACATATTAAAATGAAGTTGAACAACGTTGAGCGATAGAAATAAAATGAGGCATACTTGCGATTGTATTTGCATCATGAATGCAAGATGCATTTTCACCAGATACGATGTTTTTATCTTCTTTGAATGAATCATTCTCGATATTCGATTCATTTTCCTCATAAATGACTTCGCTCACCAGAGAATGTTTTTCTAAATACAAAAATTGCCATTTTAATGGCCGGTGAGCATAAGCTTTGAGGATCACGGCTTGTAAATGTTCTGGAGCCGATCTTAGATAAGACTCCTGTCAAAATTATAAAGTATTATATTTACATGTTTAAAAATTTATTTTCAAATATTTTCTTTTAAAGAATTTACTAGTCTGTTCCGTACAGATGTATTTTAATTAATTAACATTATTTTAACTGAGAAACAAATTTTAAAAATGAATATTAAGATATATTTTATTCCATATAATTCATTAAGAATTCAATACTATATATTTATTAAAATAATGTGTAATACACACTTTGAAGACATTTAAGTTTATACTCGAATCCCTAATATATCAAACGTTAGAATCTGTAAATTATCGCGTGTTGATTGTATTTTTCATTCATACAATGGGAGAAAGCAAATAACAAATATTAAACAATACGTAGTTACAGTTAGAAATAAATTAAGAAAAAGGAAGTTAAAAAGAGTCATTTTAGATAAATTGCCAATGTAAACAAAATTAAATATTTCACCTAGAATACTACTTTTTATCTGGGAAAACACGACACCCGAAACGAAAATATGGCTCCATACACACTGAACAGTACTTTTGCAGTAATTTCCATTATTAGAAATATCCGAGCGATGGCCCCTTATCATCATTCGCAATTTATTCAAACGTAACTGAATAATCGCGCTTTTAACGGAATAACCCAAATTATAATTTAGGTATTTTCCCACTTAAATGTTGTATTATAAACAGTTCTTTAATTCTTTAACATGTAAGACGAATCGTAGTTCATTATCTGGTACGATTTAACTTGCATTATCTCATTTAAATAAGTTCTCGGTTGTGAGGTGATTGATGCCGAAATATAAAGGAATGTCCCAATTCATTCAATATTTAATGAAAAAAATAATTCAGTTTTTCTAAGCATATTTTTCAGTCTTTAATAATAAATTGAAAACACTACAACGTCGCTCTTCAGAAGGTAAAGCTAATGTTTTAGACCAAAATATTAAAATATTTCGTATAATATTAATTTCCCAATTCAAGACTTAAAGTCGGTCCAGGAGTCGATCGTTCTAATTTGTATAATCGTTTAAAATACCTTAATTGTATTTTTTTTTAAAGTTCTACAAGAAGATCAAGGCTCCAAACAGGAATCAAATAATATAAATGGATTTTTTATTAAATTCAGTTCTCGTTTTTATGTAATTTCGATATTTTACTTGATTCAGTATTAAATTATTCTGAAGAAAAAAGTTAAGTCCTAAATATTTTAAGCTAAATGAGAAACAAATTCCACTTCAGAATTTGTAAATATACAGACAAAAAAATATATTAATCTAAAAATTAATGATTTGCCAACAGGATAATTGTTGTTCACTTTATTAAATGTGTTAATGGAGATTGATAACAATTTCTTTATGCATAGTTTCTGAAGGCAAAGTATAATCGATGCATTTCTTTGTATTCGAAAGAGTATGTTGACAGTTTAATTTCTCACACTAAAAAGTCAAAATGCATTTGTATATGCATTGAAATAAATCTGTTTTTGTTTTCAAAATGTTTTAAATGTAAGTCTATTAGAACAATATTGTTAACTTATTCATTTTCCTCAAAATCAATACTTTTTCATTTGCATCAAAGTTTATTAATAGACAAGTTCGTGAACTAATTTAAAGCCAGAAACTGAGAATTGAATGTTAAGGGAGTTGAAAAAATACAGTCTACTCCTTTAAAATATTTGTAGGAAAACAGAATGGCAGGTAATTTTATACGATGTTATGTTTACAAAATGTCTGAATGTTTTTAAAGAAAAGTACCAGCTTTGAAATCATATTTAAATAAAAGGAACTCTCAAAATGTCGTTACATATTTATCTATATATTTCACTTCTATTTCTATCTGAATATTATTTGCTCTACTTTAATTAAAACATACATCAAAATTTCCTGATAAACATACCTCAAAGTTATTTCTAGAAGAAATATTACTTCTATCGAACGATTCTGCGTAACCTGGAAATAATTATTCCATAATTACTATTGTAAACAGAATTACAAATACTAATTTATTTTAATGTATCAACAAAATATAAAATAACAAATTTTCAATTCATTTTACAAAATCTACTTCCATTCAGAAATAAAATCATAAAATTCATTTATATTTGCACTAATCTGTTCAATCTTTAAAATGTTGTATAAAGAAAATTATGCAGTACAGGGAATATAGTTGCGATTCATATCATAATGTGCTATATAATACTGTATTTTCATTGAATATTTTAAAAGCTTTCGTTAAAAAATTACGATTAATGCAACTTTTTAATATACAGTACATCATTAGCATACGATAAATGATTCTTATATTTATACATATAATAAACTAATTGATTGAACTTACTTATAAAACTCATTTTTGAATAAATCGCTTTTCGAATAAACAATCGCTTCGAAAAAATTCAATAATTCTTTTGATAATGATCAAAATTGTATTATTAACATTTACAGTATTGCTAATGTAACAATAAAAAATGTTCATCCGTTATGCTTAGAATAGTGCGTGCGTTGAGCATTACGCTCGAGCTAATATCAATATCAGAAAACTAATACAAATATATTGGACACTTATCTATAACTTACATTAATTATAATTTATTGCTTTCATTCGATGAATCGTCACAATTATTTATTAAAACGAAAACGAACTGAATTTTAAAAATATAAATTTTCTGGGATTGAACACATTCGTGGCATTGAAAACTGTTAAATTTTTCCATAATTTTACACGCATATTTAGAAAAGTCATAATAATAGTTTATGCCAAGTTGTACGTTTGTTCTATAATATTTAAAAAGCACATTTAATAATTCTCATGCTCTTCGACTTCATATCGTCTTTTTAAACATTTATTAACTGACTGTTTCATTCAATACTTAAGGTTTGTGTTACACACCTATAAGATATTACGAGTTTCCGTCAAGTAAAGAATTTTCGGAGTCCTGCTACAAATAGGCTACCCTTCGATTATTGACAATCAGTGACATGCCATAATAAGCAAAAATTTAAAAAACTAATAAGCAGGCTTTTTTAAAACTCTTTCCGCCCTGTGGGCATCAAGAGGCCTCTTTTAGCATGCCCATTATGGGTTCGGCCAGGCACACAATGGGGCGGCCGAGTGGTGAGGACGGGTTCCGACAAATAAGCAGGCTTAAAATTAATAAATACAAATGTATTCTGACGGTTTATGAGTTAATTATACTTTCTATTTGCAAAATTTCCTCAAGTTTAACACAAAATAAAAAAAAAAGTGAATTTTTAAGAAAATTAAGGGATTTTCCGGAATGAGAAGAATTTCCCGGGTTAAAAAATGAAGATGATCAAAGGGTTTTGCACTAAAGATTTGTGCAATCAGCTCACGTCGTCAGGGTTCAAAATCTTGGCGTTATGAACTGTTCTTTGATTCGTGCGGCACTAAACTTGATATCGTTATCCCTTATCCAAATTTCCCAAATTCAGGTGAATTGATTTTATGTCTGTGGACCATTTACCAGGCGGAGCTACTGGCAATAGAAAAGGCCGTAGATTGGTGTATCAAGAATCATCGGTTGGAAGGAATACGGATAAATACTGATAGTCGGAGTGCTTTAGAGGCCATGCTGGATAGGAGCTCGACTCATGCGCAAGTCTATCGGATCCATACTATGTTATGTGATAGTAATCTGGTGGATCATATCCAATTCCAATGGGTTCGGGCACATACCGGAAATGAGCGTGCAGATTACTTGGCTAAGAATGCGGCTAATGGAAACGTTCCAGTTTTTCGTTATGTTCCTATCAGTTGGGTTAAGAAGGAGCTGAGGACTTTGACAATCAGGAAATGGCAAGAAGGTTGGATCCATAGCGATAAAGGACGAAGGACTTTTACATTTCTACCCAATGTTGAAGAGAGGCTTAGTCAGATGAAATGGTTCAGGCTGCAACGAACAATGATGGTGTGCCTGTCCGGTCACGATGGTCTGGGTAATTATAGGAGAAGGTTTAACTTATGTCGTGATGCTACGTGTGTCTGTGGAGAGGAAATTGAAACTCTGGAACATATTGTGTACGATTGTACTCAATGGGAAGAGGAAAGATATTACCTAAAGTGGACGGCTTTGGATGATGGGTTATCTTGGCCCTGTGAGTTTTATCATCTTATAAGGAAGGAAACTACTTTTAACAAGTTAAAGGACTTTTTTCGAACCATTTTAAAGAGCAAAGTGGCTCTATTCCGATGTTAATTCTACTTTCTGAGCGAGGTGCTCAGTTTGGTACTTTCTTTATTTGTTATGTACTGTTCTTATGTTACGTTTTGGAAAAGGATTTCCATGTATGCTAGTTTCTATCCCCGTTGTGCGTTAGCGGTGCGGGGAGACTGTTCCCCGAGAGGGGAAGTGGTGATCTCTAATGAATAATAAAAAAATAAAAATAAATTTATGTCTGTGAACAAAAGTCCTTCAGGCATTATTTTACAGAATATTCTCCACTCTCGACTACAATCCTGGGTATAAAAAATTATCATAGTGCTTCACAATATCGATAATACTTTCTACTTTACGTGCATTGATACTTACATTCAATAGTTCGATATTTATACCACATATAATAATATTTTTGTTATAGATTTTATGCTTTTATTTCTTCTATAATATAAAATAAATATTAAAAAAAAATACTATTTTCTTGAAACATTGAAACTTAATAAATATCTGTTTTCGAAGCTTCTGAAAAATGTAAATTTATT
This sequence comes from Centruroides vittatus, assembly GCF_030686945.1. Taxonomy (NCBI): domain Eukaryota; kingdom Metazoa; phylum Arthropoda; class Arachnida; order Scorpiones; family Buthidae; genus Centruroides; species Centruroides vittatus. The sequence continues at coordinate 267,869 of NW_027120685.1, read as the reverse complement.
TACCAAAATTAAGAATACTTTATAACCAGTAGTCTCTTTTATACGCTGAATTGAGAGTACTTGTATAATGAAAAATATATCTAATTTTGTTCTCAACGAAGAGAATGATTAAGAAACTTATACCTAGTTATATCTGATGAGAGATCGATCAATTTATTATCTAAAAAACACATATAAACCAAATGCCTAAAGGGACGGGTAAATTAAGAAATAAAACAATTACTTCGATCCTTTTCTAACTTATCATATTTGGTGTGCTCAAAACAAATCCGTCAGGAAAGAATTCCTAGGTTACAATTAACTTTCATTTACAAGTAATCACCAGGCATTGAAGCATTTGTCCCGCTGACCAACAAACTGCGGGCGTCCTCGAGGAAATGCTATACTTGCTGGCAAATGAAATCCTGAACTACCTCGCGCATGTCAGCATCAGAAGCAAATAGACGGCTTTTCAATGCCTTTTACAGAGGTTGGAAGACCTGGAAATTGCGAAGAGAGTGATCTGAACTGTAAGATGGATGAGCCCAGTTCTCTACCAAAAGCCGACCCAACCTGCCCTTTACATTGTTCGCAATGTGTGGTCTTGCAGTAAAGTAAACTAACAAGTGTCAGCTTTACTGAGTTGCTAGTCCTTCAACCCAGTCCTGCATAGGACTGGGTTGCAGGAATTTGATAAGTCCGTAACAAAGCAACACCACTTTTTACATTTTACAATTAATATTAAAACGGAACAACAATCTTGAATACCAAATTTCGAAGCTATTCTACTGGACTTGAGGTGAGTAATGCTTATGTGAAGCATTCATATACTTACTTCACTTGATTCTCAGGGGTTCCCGCTCCAGTATTATAGCTCCATGTGTCAAATAGCTTCACGCTAGAGTGTACGAGGTCCTGACCCAAAACCCAGCGGGCGAGCCACATCTTCGTGGCATTTCGCCCACGTTGATCACACCACCTTCGCCGAAATAAGTGTTTTTTGTTTTTAATCAAGGAAATCGATACATTTAACAAAATGTTTTAAGTTTTAATTATTAATTTTAATTATATTTAGCTATTACAAGAATCTCTACGAACACACAACTGTAAGATTTATTTTAATACGGTAACTCGACTTATAAATTAAGTAAATATCGTATACATTTTAGTAATACTTGTTTCTTTACTAACTCTTTACAGATACATTATCAAATATACACATAAATAAATCATATTTTGCATTATTGTATTTAGTGTATTTAGGACAGAACGAGTTTAGAAAAGTGTAATCAACATCATCCCATATCACGGAGAATTGTATGAATGTTAAACTTCCATTAAACTGAAACATATTACATGAATCATTGTGAATGTTAATGTTGATTTTGTGCAATAATGTATTCATTAAAATTATGGAATTTACAAACAGTCAGTCTTCAGACTGAAAACTTGGTGTAAACAATAGGAAACATACGTAGGTACAGTCCATCAAGGATGCGCTGGTACAAACTGTATAATGTTTGAAACATTCGAATTTCATAAACGTCTGTAAGTTGAATTTTTCGAGAATACAAAACGTCCGGACCTAACACAACTTTGGTTTCACGGGTGCTGGATTAACGAACTTCTACTGTATAATGAATCAATCTACAATTTCACACGACTTCTTGTCTATTTGATTATAAATGACTTGATAATATAGCTACACAGATATATTTTAACGAGATGGTATTTGCGTGGACAGCCATAAAGGACCATACGCAGAATAGTCAAAAAGAAGAATGATTTAAAAAAAAGAAAAAATTTATTCGAAATAAACAGTCATAACTTATTATTGGTCTATGAGTTTAAGACGTGATTCTTTTTATTTTTATGATACTCAATATACACTCAATTGCCAAAGAGAGAGAGAAAATTCCATCTCTAATGAATGAATGAAATTATGATGGCTGTACTGTACATCTTAATGTAGTAGTGTTGGAAGTTTTTAGTATTAAAATTACATTCATACTAATCTCATTTATTTAAATCAGTAAATTGCTGCATTAGAATACTGTAAGTGAGAATTACACTAGTAACAGCTGTTACAAAGTTTCTATCAACATGAAACATTTCCCACCCAGAAAATTTTGGTAAAGTTTCGAGAGACGTTAAATAAAATCGGAAAGTGGATTCTTTCAAAGATTTCACATTCTTCTCTTCAGATGTTTTATATATCGAATTTAATAGATTCTTTGCGGCTGTAGTTACATTCGAAGAAGAGAAACATACGTTAAAAAAAGAAAAGAGTTGAAAAACAGAAAAGCAGATAAATTCAATAAAACGAAGTAATTTTATCGAATTTATTGAAAATTTTAAAAAAAGACCAATATTAAAAACTGTATTTCCAATAATCGAAATACCCCAGAGAAATATTACCGGAGAATAAATAGCCTGAATTTCGTTGATAACACTTACAATCTGATTGTACTTAGTTGATATCAGAACAACTTTCTCAGTCGCATCATTCTCCAGCGAAACAGTTTTTTTAATTAAAAAATTCAAAGAATATTCGAACTCTTTGCATATATAAGAAAAGAAAAGTAGCAAGAAATTATTCTGTATAAACAAAAATAAATAGAAGGAAAAGAGATGAATGTACGAAAATATAAATGATATTTTCGAAATATAAATAGAATTTTCTTCAAGTCTTGATTCATTTTGAAATGTATAAACAATAAAATAAGCAACTGTAATACCTATTATGAAATTTATCCAGATTATCCAGCATCTAACAAAGAGGAACCAATCTTTTGAGTTTAACTCTTCTTCTATTTCTAATACTTTATATATCTTTCCAAGTTTAGATAAGAGTTTCTTTTTGTTGAATTGAAAATGGTATAAAAAGAAAATAAGAATAAGTATTGTTATTAGAAAGTAAGAAAGAATAAGGCAATTAATTACTGAAAATTCATATCTCAACGTCGTCAACACATGAAATACATAGCTAATTAGTGTTATCTTTGCACCTATCAACATGAATATGACATGCAACGAAAATCCATTGTTTAACTTCAGGCCAATGAAGTTCATACATGTTATCAATGGTTTCCATTTATTCTTCAAAACTGTAACTTGATGTTCGTTTTCTTTAAATTCCTTTTGATAAGGATGTATTTTTATGGAACTCATTTGCACACAGATTTTATTTCAGGCAACTAAAATTTAAAAAATAAATTAAATTAGAATTTATAAATATTAAATTTAAATAATTCTTACTTAAAAATACATCAAACGTTCAATAACAGTCACCTTCGAACAACAGTCACTTTTTTATGTTCCTATCAATAACCGTTGTTGAGAGGTTTGACTATATGTCTAATTTTGTTCGGAAGAAAACCTTTTCGTTTCTTCAGTGACTAATTACTATAAAATTTATAAATTATAAAAAATGTTATAAATGGAGACAAATACAAATAAAATTTGTGTTACATTCTTCTTACCCATAAAGACATAATTATGACACAACTAATGTTGGGCACAATCGGGCCCGCCTAAGCGGGCGTGCAAGGCGTGCAACCGCACGAGAGAGGCACGTCCAGGGGGCGGCAAATTGGTATTGCTGGCAAGCTCAGCGTAGGTAGTTGTAGTTAAACAGGGGCGGCATAATCGGTATTGCACACGGGCGCTCAAACAGCTTACGGCGCTGCTGGGCACAATCGATTGTAAACATCCGACTTATCGATTGTTTTTTCTTAGAATCGACAGAATCAGTCGAGTTTCTATGAATTTCACAGAAAAGGGGAAGAAAAATGCTAGAAAAGTCGTTAAGAAACTGTTATTATTTGATGGAAACATTGTTTTTGCTCAAATAATCAACTGATACAAAATAGATTATGCGTATGTAGCGTTGCCTTATTCTATGAATCCAGTTCATACAAAGTAATCAAAAATTTTACAAATTACATTTCAACAAAATGCAAAATCTCTTAAATATATGTTTTTGACTTCCCGAAAAATTAGATCAAATACATAAATGCATTTTGTATTTAAAAATTTACTTATTAAAAAAATAAGTACGGTATTTACAACATGGAATAAAATTTAAGAAATTCTTACTAAACTCAACAGGAAAATAAAAACTTTCAATTTCCAAAGTACTTTGTATACCTGTTTGATGGGAAATGCATTACATTAACCCGCGAGTGATGTCGTGGAAAAGAAATTAATTTTGATAAATTTATCGACGTAAGTAAATAAAACTCTTAATATAAATAACCCATAATGTTTACCAAGAACTTCAGTTCTTTTTTAAATCAAATGAAAAATTAATGCAAACATTATTCTATGTGATTATAAAAGACAACTAAGTTTACATTAAAAAAATAATAATAACACGAGTAAAATAAGACTGAACTTAATAAAAAATGAAATTAAAATGAATTTTATTCAAGGATCTATCAATAGAACTTTTTTGTTTTATATTTTAAACTCTTATGTCCTATGGGTACTAAGAGATCATTTACTCCGTATCATTATAGATTCGACCTATTGTGTGACGTTCCAGGACAGATCGAAACAAAAATTTAATTTCAAATAAATTAGAAGCGAAAACGATAATTCTATTGTCGAGTCCGATCAAAACTTATGTTAGTTACGTAAGAGGGGGCAGAAAAGAAAACTGTAAGGCCAGGAACACACATGCGTAAAATTGTGTGGCAGAAAACTGAATCAGAAATCAGCTCTCAGTTCAGTTTCAGTTCGCTTTTATGCCAGAACACACATACGTAAAAATTCTGGCCGAATAGGAAACATCACTGCCACTAACAGTGCTAATTTTATTAATTTTTCCTCTCATATATCTATCCCTTTATACCTTGAATTTTTCTCCGCTTCCTCTGCTATAATATAGAAAATTTAAATTAATACGCTTGTATTCCAAATTCAAATAAAGAACGTGTGATCTAAACACTAGGCCTATATATCGATTCTACTAGACCTACCTGTTATTTAAAATTTTGCACCTATAACCATCCGCAAACGTTGTTTAAATACAGTGTCTTTATACGTGACACTCATGTAGTCGAACAGATTCAATAAACCCCTGTATTTCATTTATTTTTTGTTTTTTTCGAGACCGTCGCAATTATATGATTAACCGCCATTGCCACCATTGTTAGAATAAAAACCACATGTCGACTTTGACGTCACAGAAAAGACTTCTTTTTATTGGAGGAATTTTGGCGTAAAAATTTTACGGCGTAAAAAGTAGAGACATGCTCTACTCTTTTTTCAGTTCTGTTTCAGCCAAAATTTCAGAAAAATTTTTACGCTTTCCGTTTTCTGCTAGATTTTACGCCGAATTTTACGCAAGTGTGTTCCTGGCCTAATTGTTAAACCAAACGTAGGGATCAGGTGAAATGTCGGCTGGAGAAGATGTGACTCTGACACGAGCGTTCATAAACAGTCCATTCTGGATTAAAAAGTCAATAAAAAGGGGAAACATTAAACGGTTAAGAAAACATCACATGTAGTCGTTAAAATCTAAAAATTGACAGAAAATAGGAACAACGGGTTGAATGATTCGGATTTATGAACAAAATCCAGCCAGAGTTGATAAAAAGATATCAAACAGACACCACAAAATGGACCTTTCTCGTGACCCGAACAAGTCTCGAGTTTTACCTAGAAACAAAAAGCGATACCAATCGGGAAGCGAGGAAGAGAATACAGAACCAATCAAAAGGCGAGATTCGAGGGAAAAATCATATAAAACCTCCGAATCTCAAGGTCAAGACGTCGGTTCTCCAATTTTGGCGGCGGTTGACCAGTGTGTCGCGTCTTCTCCGAACTATTCTAGCTTATCTCACAGATCTCGTCCGAACTAACCTGACCTTCGAAGATTCTGGAGAAGACCATCTCGCCTAAGTTGTCTCCGCCCCGGGGCTGCATCTTTACCAACGTCATCGACTGCAGAGCAACCCCGAACAATCGACGAGCATCATATCCAGCGCCTGATCCTCAAGGCAGTCTATTTTGTTCGTGGTGTAAGTTTATTTTATGTCAAAATAAACGGTTTTGTAAGGACATATGTCATCATTGCCTCCCTGCATCACCACCCACATACAATCATTCCTAGGTTTTTTCTGAAGCGCAATTAACTGATTGCCCCTAAAAGTCGGTATCTTACAACTGTAACCAAACGTACAGTTTTTTGCTTTCTCTCGATTGTCCCGTCGTTTTAATAAAATTTTCACTTTTGTCCCGATTTTTGAAAACCAAAAAACTTAGCTCTCTAGTTTGCGTATTAAACACATTTGTATATTGTATTCTGAACTCGTGATTTGTTACAAAAAGTGTTTATTCTGCGTTGGTAAGGGTCATAAATTTGAACGGATACTACTGGAAAACAATGGCATAAAATATATCTTACAGAATAATTTCAGGAACATATTACATAAACAGAAACAGATGAAATTCGAAAATTCGATCAATGGCTATTAATAATGATAATATTTATAACCAAATATTTGAAGAAATTGAATGAAGAAAAAATCAATGTGGCTGACAGTGAGTCAAAATATTATGAATCAAAATTATGGGTAAAATTTTGACCCATAATATTATGAAAATATCATGGGTCAAAATGAAATTCACGAGAAGGATCTTGAAGTCCAAGGTTTTATTAATTTGATAAAATCGGTTTTCCAGGAACTGCAACTTCTGTAAAGAATATTTCCACTCATAATTCACTATGGTCAAAAGAGAAGTCGAAATTAAATGTTGATGCCACAAGCAATGCTAATTATAAAGCAAAACTGTAACTGACAATGGGATGTTTTATGATAAAATTGTGAGTGACCAAAACTTAATAAAAATAGGTACATTGAAAATATGCTTGGTTTGACTCTAGAAAACCTTCTATATCAAGATTACTATTAAATTTGATACTGATATCATAATGTAAAAAATTCTTTTTACGTTATTGGAGTTTAGAAAATAAATCTTTTAGAATAATTTATGTATCCTATTTTAACGTCACCATATAATTTACAAACAAATTGTTAATAATTCCCATTTTTATTTCTCGACCAAATTTTAATAAAAGGATGCATTATTTATCGATGCGATTCTCCCGTTCAGTTTTGGTATTTTTAACATAAACATATAATTTCATATGTCAAAAAGTATAAAACTTTTCTATCCTAAATGCTTATTTCTCATTGTACTGAATCAAATAAAATTGTATATTTTATGCAGTACAGTGAAATCCGTTTATTGTGGGACAAAATTTTTGATAACAATAACCGGTTGATAACATTAAAAAAGGATGAAAAACTTTTATTGTTGAACTTAATTTATTACATATTATTATGACATTTGTACAATTTGTATTTATTACAAACTATACAGTTAATGCAACATTACACATTTATGTATGCTACATTTTTTATAAAGAATTGTTCTAGAAAACAATCTACTATATAAAACTGAAAAACGGCCACTAGGGGCGCCCTTAGCTATTATTTAAATTAATAAATTTATTATTTATACCACGGAATAAACGCTCACTAGGGGGTGTCCCAGGCTACCAGTATATAATAAAATTTATTTGAAAACATATCAAGTGTTGTTTGTTCGTTTGCATTGTTTGCGTTTATTAGCTCCTGAATATAATTCTTATAGGCATAATGCTTTTCGAAGTTTGTTACTATATATTGCACACTACAATGAAGAATTTGTAACTCAATAACTCAGTGACTTTTTTACTTGGCTGGGAGTCACTGCAGTGACATTTGATATACCAGAGTCGGTAGATTAACTGGTCTTTCGACTACCTATCTTCGCTAGTAGCTAAAATCAACTAGAGACAAATGTTACCACCAGGGGCATTGCAATCACTACAAGAGCGCTAGATCGAATCGCAGTGAGGTCGAATATTTTTTTTTAATTGAAAGTTATATAACCTTCGAGTTCGATTTCATAATTTTCTATGAATTTTATTATAAGAATGAAAAGGCTTTTATTTAAACCCAAAACCAGGTTTATGGATAAATAAATGACACTTAATAAAACATTAAACACCTTCCATCGCTGAGAAATGTTTATTTAATAAAGATTGATATTCAGTTAAATAAATGACAAGGAACAAAACTGAAATAATAGTACAATTATTAAATTGTGCTATTATGCCAATTTATTATACGTTAAAAATTTATTATACATACAAACAAATTATATTACACATAATTATAATTATAATAATAATTATTATTATTTGCGCTATTAAAATTTACTTTAAGTGAGAAATTTTTCTATGTTTTTTACTTTCAATTGATGAAATAAATGATTGATTAATCGTTCGCGTGAAAAAATGCAATCGACAGGTAACAAAAAAGTGCAAAAATCTGGAGGTCAAGTAGGACTTGTGACCAGCATTGTGGCATCCTATCATCAATGTAACAGAACACTGATTTAATATAATATCCATTATTGAAAAATAAACATTCATGTTTGGGTTTGTTAATTGTTCACATACTTTGCTTTCTGCCCAGTACATCAATTGGCAAAGCTTATAGCTTGGATATAACAAACCTCCTCGAGATTTGATGAATGTAAATGTCTTCTCTGGTGCAGCATCTTCAGGTTTTGCTGTTAATATATTTTTGCATTCATCACAACCAAGTGATGGCAGCAGATGACGAACAATGTAACCTCCTAAATAATGTAAAATAAACTTAAATGTTTCTGGTGCACAATAATCGTGATCTAATAATTCATTATCAGTAGGATCTCCACAGGGCAGGCTTGGATTACAAAGCAAATTTTGTAAATGTTCTTCCAATTGTTCTTGAACTTCCTTAAATGGTTTTTTATGACTCTGAAGAAGATTTTTTAAAGTAACAAGGGAAGATCCAGGATCAGTTTGAACTGATGCTCGTTTGGGAGGACGAACCAAACTGTACACAGTCATCAGTCTATACAGGTATAAGAACTGTACTGTTGTGGGATGAGAATTGCTTCCACTTCCTTGTCTTATCATTCCAAAGAAACGCTAATTGAAAAGAAAACATAAGTTAAGAGTTTAATACAAGATTATATAATCATTACACTAAGTCAGTTTTACCTCTAATGGGTCCTGATTAAAGTGAGCTGTCAAGATATAATATGAGTTTGGAAGCAATTGTTTAATGAGTGCTGAGATACTAGTTAGCGTCAAGCGTAGATTTTCTGCTGTCTGGTGGCTCAAAAATCCCTTTTGATCACTGCTTTCAATCTGTAATCTGAATGTTTCCCATCTATTTAACCATTCTAGAGATTCTTCAATAACCTATTTTAAAAAAGTTGTTTATTAAAACATTTATAGTTTTTCCTAGTGAATCATTACTATTACCTTGAGATCATTTGAATCATGTCTGATTCCATCCTGTGGCAATCTGCGATTTAAAGCATCAAAAAGAGCATTGATGCGACGTATGAAACTTATTGTAACATCTGCATTCTTTAGGCTAGCAACCTCACGCTGTTTATAAAACAGCATAGCATCAGCAAAAGTATTACTAAATATCTATAAAGAAATGAGATAAATAAAAGTATTCTTATCAAATCAGATTATATAAGTAAAAAAAAAAAAGTGTTACTTGAGCTGCCAGCAATACACTCATTCTCTGGAAGTTATTGGGATTAACATGTATTTCAGTTACTTTGGGACATGCCTTTAATCCCTTTGGTAATTTGGAATCTTCATCAACAACTGCTTTAAAATGCTGTAATTCAACCCTTCCTTCAGGAAACTAAAAGTAAAAATGAAGAATAATGCAATGGCTTATATTATAAATTAGGTGAAAACACTTTATTTTCTTAGTTTTACCTGAAAGTATCTACTTTTCAAAAGATTGTTTCGCATACATTTTAAAATATGTGGTACATCAATAATTGCCAGTACTTGTCTATCTGCAGCAGGATTTGTAAATGAGCATTGTACATTATTTGTGTCTGCACAAATTCCTAAAGCTTTTAAAGCTGCTTTGTTTGTGCTGGCACCATCACAAACTATTGCATTGACTATTATACCACACTGCTCTAAATGAATAATTGCTTGCAAAATAAGTTTTGCAACAGTAGAACCTGGGACAGAGCTTTTTGAACAGAATGTGCCAATACATTGTACCCAACTAGCAAAGTGAGGTCTGAACATAAACACTAGGCCATGATCACCTGCTGTAAATTCACTCTGTGGCAACACAGAATTATCACCACAATCAACAAGTCCAATCATTTCACCAGTAGCTTTTGAAAGTTCTATATGTTTTTGAAGTGTAATTTCATCAAAAATTAAAACTCCCTGGCATTCTGTTTGTGGAATAGTCTCCAATTTTGACTTTAAAATAACAAAAAGATCTTCATCAAATCCAAATTTGGCATTAATGCCTCTGATATATTGATGCAGTGTAGACTGACAAGGTAAAGGCAAGTAATCATTATTTCTCAAAAATTCATAGACAGATGGTGACCTAATTTTTAAAAGCAAACAGTCAAGTAACCAATTAATGTCATATCTCATACCCTTTTTGCTTTTTATATGGCATGCTTTCAGCATGTGCTCTATTACAAGTTTCTGTCTCGGTGGTAAGGAATCAAGTTTATCAGCTGACAACTGTTTTATTTTAAGTTCAGCATTTTCTTGATGAAGCTTGAGATTTTCTGTTTGAAGAGTTTTCAGTTTCTTCTTATAGATCATCTTTTGCTTTCTGCACCGATACAAATCCTCTTTGACTTTTAACAATTCAGACTGCAAAGCAGAGATTTTATTGACATATAACAGCTCAGGATGCTGTGTAGTTGCTGCTTCAGATGTGGAGGGTTCTTCTATTTCATTTTCTACAGTTGTTACTTGAGAGTGTGTATCATGCAAATCTAATGATTGATAAAAAAATATAAAAAAAATCAGACAATTAATCTTAAAGTATTTATAAGAAAAGTTAGGCCACAGAGAGATAGCCCTCAGTGAATCACAGTGGGTCTCACAAACCCAGCTCAATCTTTAGTTAGCATTTTTTAAATATAAAATGTTCCTTAAAAATACTGAAAAAATTTATATTTTTCCAACTTTTCGGCCCGATCAACATGAGATTAGAACGTTTTTTTATTTGATTTTACTTAGACTAGATGTCTTAAGCTTCCAATCGAAAAATTTATATTAAAACACAGGGTCCGAGAGACCCACTGCAACTCAGGCAAGGGCAAAAAGTTACATGGCTCACTAAGGATTAAGATTACATAAAAAACATATAAATATTTACCTTTGGTATTGACTTTTCGGTATCTCTTCGTAGATGGTTCTTCATTTCTTGTGAGACATCGCGTTGATCGTTTTTGAGGTACAGACTTACTAATGTACTTAGGACAATTAGGGAAGTTTGATGGATATGCATCTGACGTTAATGCCCAGCGATCTCGTGGAATTTCTACTTTCTCTCCATTTATAACATGGGAGTAGGTTTTTAAAATAAATCTACTCGCAAAATGTACGTCACAAACATAACATTTACTTGTTAGCTTCTTGTCGTCTCGTGGAATGCATCGCATCCACTTCTCAATCTTATCGCTAGGAACACGGAAGAAATGTCTCTTCTCGTTCGATGACTTATATCCTGCCTTGCATCCTGGCACAAAGCACGTTGGCATTTTTATGTAGCTAAAAAAAAACAATTATTATAGGTCGAAATCACTGAGTTCTGTATATCCAAAGCAAGAACAAGGCTCTTCTGCCAACAGTGGCGCCAACTAGCGGCAAAAATTGGCTCTAGCTAAGTTTGAACTATGAGTCGAAAGACCAGTTAATCTACCGACTCTGGATATACTGTCGAACCTCCAAAAATGTATACTCCAAAATTGGCCGCCATTTCTAAATGGCGGCCAATTTTTTCAGGAATAGCATAAAAATAACGTTCCATCGAATAACGACCATTTTTTAAATATTATGCACACAATAGTGTTAATCTGCCTTTAATTAGTGTATATTTATAATCTGTTTAAACGAAAATATACTGTACTGGCGCCATCTACTAATAATAATTCGAATCATCTTTCCACTTTTCAATTACTTATTAACTTATTTTAAATTTTTTTATTTAAGTTTTTCGTTTTTTAAATAATCATCGATTCGTTTTACATTTAGAATTTATTCCGAAAAAAATTCAGCAGTTTCTTTACTATAATTGTGGCGCCATCTGTTATCAATATAAGAAATAAACTCACTATTCATTGTTTTCAGTTTGTATCTTCTGTCATTTCTTCAACGTCATGCGGTTCCATGAACTATTGTACACATGGTTAAAAATGGGAAAAAGTTGTCATTGTAATGAGGGACGAAGGGAATCAAAAGTGGTTCAGATTACAGACACAATTAATGGACAGTCCCTTAGTGGAAGCAAAATAGAATTAATTTTCTTAAAATAAAATTGTTTTATTCTATTAAAAGAGCATAAAACAATCTCGGAATGGCTATTATTACTAAAATAGGGAGTAAAAGTCAGGATTCGTTAGAGATTCTGTAATAGTTGAATGGAGAAGAAAAATATGTCACCGTTTTCAAATTAGTTTTGAGACTTTGTCAAATACATTAAGATGGTTAGGACAGACAGCAGGAATGAGTGCAAGTCCCATAGAGATATAAGCCTTTACACGCTCTTTACTTTCTGAAAATAGCTTTTATTTATTTAAACGAAAATATTCACATCAACCGTCGGTAGGAAATTAACTATTTCCGTAGTAGCCGGAGCAGGAAAAACAATTTTACAGGCCAATTTATTTACGTCATTCATCAAATTGTTATCGTTGCGTTTTATTGTATTTAAGTTTTTCTTTGAAATTATTAAATTTAAGCGAAATTTTGATAATTAACGAATAAAAGTGGACTTCTTTTGACTGGTTAAGACGTAGTATGTTTCTTTAAGTACTCGAAAGATTTTCCAAAGTAAATTCGTTATATCCATTTTTTGAGTCCCACCAGAAATTTTAGTACAATATTTTATAGATGAGTTGTAGGCAAAACTTTTCGGATACCCAGTAGTATCTTACTTATAAAAAGACTCATAATGTGACATTTTAAAAAAAAAAACAGATTGGAGTTGGTTTATTTGTTTGCAAACTACCATGCTGAACTAAACCCCGAGAGGGGTTATTTTTAAAACGTACTTAGCTTCCGAGGTTTATTTTTGAAGCCGGGATTTATTACCTTGCAACAGGAGACAAGTGAGTAAAACTTGAAAGAAACACCTTAATTACTTCATTTTTGGAACTATTAAAACAGCTACATTATTTATGGTTACAGCTGCAACATTTGAAATACAGGTAATCCTCGTATAATGCAGTAGTTAGATTCTACAGAATGGTTTGGTTTTATTAAGACAACGTGACACTTGGGCTATCTCCCGAGGGGAATGTCTCTGGTGAGATTTTTTATAGGAAACTGGTTCCTATTTAGATGAAGGAAGCCCGGAAAACTCCACGTGACCAGCCCGTTGACGACAAACTACCAGTGTTCAGTGGCTTTATCCATTCGGCCACTTGGTGGGCGATTCTATAAGAATGTCGCGTTATAAAAATCACCGGACTCACCAAGGGCGTCGCCAGGGAGACAGAGGGGCAGCCGCCTTCCCCTAGAAATTCGAAAAAATTATTTAAATGCTAAGTTTTAATTAAAATAATCTTCTTAAACTTCTTGTAAGTTAAAAAAAATGTTTTAATTAAGATATTTCTTTTTCGGTACATAGTAAATAATTAAAATTTTATGAATCGTTTTTATGGTTAATGTTATCTATGGTTCCAAAATGGCGACTCGCCTCTGATTCCAGCAAATAAAAGAAAGGAAACAGTGGGGACGCACATTCTAATTTAACCTAACCTATTCTACTTTTGTTGGTAATAATTATGGTAATTTATTAGAATAGGTTAGGTTAGGTTAGAATGTGCTTCTCCACTGTTTCCTTTCTTCTATTTGCTGGAATCAGAGACGAGCCGCCATTTTGGAACCATAGGTAACATTAACCGTTTTTATTTTACCTACATACAATTCATATCCTCTATCAATTTACATCATCTTTCCCCTCTGGCCCATTGGCTGGCGTCGCCTTATTTGTCTTCAAATATCAAAAAGGAGGACATTTAGGAGGGCACTTTTCGAGGGAGGACAGAATCTGTTATAAAAGGTTTATAAAACAAAATATTATATTTTTAATTATTACAAAATGGCAAAAAGCTTAATTTTGAAAGTAGGGATGGGTTTTATAAAAAAAAAAAATTGTAAATGCTAATAATGAGGAAAATCGTCATTAAGTCCGACTGTATACTAGAGATATGCTCCTGTCTATCGTCCACCCTCTCGATCTATAACCACCAAAATTGAATAGCACCGACCCCCCTAATACAGAAACCTTCCTCCAAAATTTTAGAAATTTTTGACAAAAAGCACAGGACTTATTAAACTAGAAAGAGGACGAATAAAATCGTGCTTCCCGCAAACACGAACACCCGTACATACAGGGGAAAAAAATGAATTTTTTTCGCATTTTTTGGCATTTCAGGGTCCCGAATACAAAAATGTAAAATCTTTGGAGGTTATTTTTTGACCGATTGCTATACTAGTAATAAATGTTAATTTCACTACCATTTTCCAAAACATCTCGACGATATTCATTTGTCAAAGGTCTTCAGATGTCTTAATCGCTCGAAACCTTTTGTATATTGTTATAGAATAAGATAAGTGTTCATATGAAATCATCTGTTTATGTCGAAATCGTGTTGTATAGCCCGAGTATCGCGTTTTATACAAAGATTGCTACAATTTGCTGTTTTAATTAACAGTTAACAGTCGAATGGGAATGCGCTGAATCGAGTTATATTGTGATCCTGTGTTTCGATGTCGTCGTAAAAATCGGGATCTTGAATACTATCTTCTAGTTCAAATTCACCCTTTCCAATTGGAATTTTCCTAATTATAAAGTTATCAACTTTTTTATAATGTTTTGGAGGACACATAAATTGAAGAAAAAAATATTGTAAATAAAAGAAACATTTTATTCATTGCAATAATAATACACTATAATAATCTCTACTGCATGCGCAGTGGCGTAGCTAGCATGGGTGACATCCGGGACGGATATCGTTGTGTCACCCCAAGTCACACCGTGGGTGTCACCCTTCTTAACTGTTTTATAAAACAGTATCGGATTATTGAATTGTAATATGCCCGCACTCGAGCAAACTTGAACGCTATATCGAATAAACGATATCATCACATAGGTTTATATTGACTAGCGTGAATCCGTTGACTTTTTGTTTTTTTAGTCATGGGTTGTTGAGTCGGTCGAACTTTCCATGACTTAATGTTAAAGCGCGTTATCAAGGTTGATTGCACGACTTATTTGTCTTCAAATATCAAAAAGGAGGACACTTTTCGAGGGAGGACAAAACTTACAAAAGGAGGACGGTTGGTCACCTTACTAATTATCCTCCGGCTGATAAGCTCTCGACCTAAGAACTCTATTGTCGAATATTGAGCGTGAGAAAGTCGCAATGTTTATAATTTATTTCCAAAAGTGTCTCTTCCAAAGATTACCGATAAAGCGCTGTCCGACTCTAGACAATTTGAAGAGTAGAATTTTAATTAAACTCCTTACCTGCCACTCTTAACTACTTAGCCTACACTTTACAGTACTTCGTGTTCCCTATACTTAATCGAGGTAAATACATTAACATTGTTAAAGGTATTGATTAAAAACAAGCTATTTATTCGGGAATTTTGTCATGTTAACAATTGTAAAATGGCCGGTGTTTTTAATTTAAAAATTAAAATTCTAGATTTATTAATGTAAATTTAATATTTAAAATGTTACATTAATCAGAGTCAATTTAATTCATTTTTTAATTATTTATTTTCGAGACGTTACAATTTTCATATTAACAAATTAGAATCATCTTTACTTTTAAGAAAACATTTTCAAAAACCAAAATGCGGCAGTGATAATGCCAATAATTACAGTAACATCCCCGTCACCTTTAAATAGAATTTTAGAAACAATTCGACTTTAACTTCACCTTGAAGTATTCAAATTCAACGATCAACAAATTATACTTTCTTTCCAAATGGATTATAGTCTTGTTACAAAATGAAACAGACTAATATATTTTTTTGTAATTTTTTTCCTGGCACTAAATTAAAATGCAATAATGAGTGGCTGTTCATATAATTTTTTTTCTTTCTTCAATTGCATATTTACATATTTACAGTGTTCAATTCACTAACACGACATTGAGAACAGTCTGGAAATTACCTTCCAGACTACAAAATGTAGTATAACAAATATTGACTCTTGTCAATGATAAATACTATCACAGCTAGTAATGTATGCAATACAACATTACTCAGGCACTGAATTTTACAGCACGCTAATGAGATCATTTAACAAATATGTCCATGTTATTTAGCAATCATGTCTTTGAGCAACGACATGGAGAAGTCTTTAAATTAGTTATGAACAGATGATATGTTTCCTAAATGATCGAAATTAAATTCACTTAACAGAAAAAAAAAATCGAGCAAAAATTAAATACTACGTAACAGTTAAATCAAAATGAACGAAAATATCGTTGGAATACATAAATTACAAAAACAATGTACAGTACGACAAACAAATGTAAATTGTTTCTCGTAATGGAGTATTAGCATATAAATCACAGTTTTAAAATGAAGCAATTTCTTGTCAGAAATCCTCGTTTTCTATATCGTTAAACTCTTGTAGCATGGACAGAGCGAACTGCATGCGATCGTATATGCTCGGACTACACCCGTGATGAGATATATCTTCTAGCGAAAAAGTCATAGAGTGGCGATCTTCGTTAATATATGTTACTAGTCCATCGTTTTTCTCTCCACTTAAAACAATTTTGGTATGATCTTTGGAAAAATTTACCTATTAAAAAATATTTTGTTAATATTCTATATGGATGAAAATAACTAAATATGTGGAATACTTTTAAAAATTACCTGCAAGGTTCCATTGGTGAGTTGCATGACGATAACGCGAGAAGTTCTTAACCATTGTTTTATTTGAGGAATAACACCTTTTCTCTTAGCTATTTCACCATGTCGCATTTCTCCACCCTAAGGCGAAAATTTTATTAACAGAAAATAATTAATGTAAATTTAATATTTCAACTAAGATATTTACGTAACATGGCTAAAATTTTAAATATTAGGCGAAGTAAATAGTTCTTAAGGGAAGAATAGAAAAAATTAAAATTCTATACTAAAAAACCTATAAGTAATTTTAATAAAATATTAACGTTTTATTGTATTTAATGAAAGAATTATTTATCTATTTCTAGAAGATTAGTAACTAATACAGTCAAACCTGTTTTTATGCGCTCTTTTTATGTGCGATTTTTATTTGTGCGATTTTTTTAATGCGAATTTTTAATTTGTGCGGTATAGTTGGCGACTAGTCTCGTGCGATTCGTCATGTCTTACGTTGACTTATTATAGCTAAATAAACTTATTATAGCATAAATGCACTTATTATAGTAATATTATTGCATGAATATGCGAAAAATGAAATAATTTACTTTTTAAGTCAACAAAACACCACCTGGACAAAAATATGTAAAACAGACGATAGACCAGACGATGCAGTCAAGTGCTGACATCTGTTGTCAATAATTCTATTTCGTACGGTTTTGAGTTATTTTCTATGTGAGACTTTTTTTATGCGGTCCCTGTTGACCGCATAAAAAAATTATTTTTTTAATTGTGTTGCGAAAACTATTATTTACAGCCATTCGTGAAGTTTTGTGAGATTTTTTTTATGCGTTTTTTTTAATGCGGTCCCTATCTCCCGCATAAAAAACAGGTTGAACTGTATATAATTTATTTTATATATAAAGCAAAGAATGAGCATTTCTCATTATATGCAAAAGATAACATTTCAAATCATGTTAATTTTAAATACAGTAGAGCGTCGATAAGTGGAACGTCGGTAAGTGGAATGGCCGGAAAGTGGAACGATTTTCAGTCGGACTGTGTCGTGCTGAATCGAATGTTTTTGATACTAAATTTACTTCTAAAGTATAATTTTCATGTTTTTTATATTCTTTAATATATTTATTTTGTTTGTACAAAATGCAGAAATAATTTTTAACGATACGATAGCCTCGATGATTATTATAAAAATTTTCGTTAGGCTTAAAATCGACGAAAATTCAACACAAAGCGACACGCAACGGAGAAAAATTCAACAGGAAGCGATACGCAACGGAGAAAAATTTGAACGTCGGACAGGTTAATGTATTTTTTCGTACAAAGTCGGAAACTGGAACAAATCATTAACTGGAAGGACCCCAGTCCCCAATTAGTTCCACTTATCGATCGCTCTACTTGTATTGACAAAAACGATAGCAACAAAATATCACAAAACTTCACAAATAGAAACTCCCCAATAATATATTTGAACTGTTCCACAACTGGGGAGAAACTAGACCATATGTCCCCACTAAAGTATATCCTTAGGGTACTATTCAGTCTACAAATACGTAGTAAAAACAAAATTTTAGTGCTTAAAGGGTTAAAAAGATCGATTGCAAATAAAATAACTTATAAGTTATAACTTACATCTAAATACCAACAACTGCCGAATCATATCGGGCTATTTATGGCTATTACATAAATTATAAACCAATTTGGCACTACAGGTAGATGTTAGGCTCCATCTCATATTAAATTTAATAATTATAATTTAATTAATTAAAATAATTTAGACCTACTGGAAGAAAAAATCGTAGTGACAGCGGGCAATAGGGAGCAGGGTGCGTGATCCTTGCCATAATGCGATTTGCGCGCCAATTTTCGTAAGTGCGATTAATCAAGCCGAATAGTTTGGCCGAATATTCGGCCATTCGGCCACGCTCCTGGCCGAATATACTATTCGTTACATCACTACTTTTTATTCATCCACTCAAGTTCAAATACATTTTTTAAAACTTGTAGTGGCTAACGCTTGATGTTAATACAGGTTTTTCAAATATTAATTCATTAATTAAATTTAATTATTGGTTAATATTACCTGTGGTATCGAAGATGGCGACGGGGAATTTTTTCCCTATATACTAGACGGCGAAATTTTTTTCCCCCTACGTTCGAGATGACTGCGTTTCCGGTAATCTCGAATCAGATTCTCGAGTGATAATCTGGAAGCAGATTAAAATTGGATAATCTCGAAGTAGAACAGAGTGATCTAAACGTTAGGGGGCGTACCCGTACTATCTGTCGCATTATGCAAATTAATAAATTTCCCCGTCGCCGTCTAGTTTCTAGAGAAAAAAATTTCCCCGTCGCCATCTTCGATACCACGGGTAACATTAACGTAATTATTAATACTTTAAATAGAGTTTTAGCAATTTGTAATAAAAATTGAAATCAACAGGCAGTAGCTCAATCGGTAAAATGCAAGGATTTCAGTATTTTTCACGTGAAGGTGAAGAATGCGAGTTTAATTCTTGCGAAAATCGATAAATTTTTGAAAATTTTTGCTTTAAGTAGACGTTTTATCCAAATGATTTTCGAGAGTGAGTTAGCAGTTGTGGCTTAGTGGTTAGAATGAAGGATTTTTCTCAAAAAATAAAATTGAAGAAATTTTATGCTTTGGGTTCAATTCCGATTTCTTTCTATTTTGGCCACTTAATATTGTGATTCTGTCGTATGTATATGTTACAGTGAAAACGCGTTTTAACCCTTTCCCCCCCGACATCTTGTTTACGTTTATTTTGCGATCCCTCCTAAGGCAATATAGGTCAGTCAGGCGATATTTTAAAAGTTCACTAAAAATCAAATTATCATTATATCTATATGAAAAAAATCACTTACATTTATTAATATCTTTAGTTTTAAATACGATATTTTTTCAATGCATTTTATTAGAAAAATTTATAAGAAAAAAAATAATATATATCAGAACTGACACACAAACTTGATAATTTGTAACATTTTGCGAAAATTAACACTGTCTAGTGACATAGTTGTTTGCTGGCACTGAGCCAGAAAGACGTAGAATATTGTTTTGCATAATTCGATATAACACTTATGCATGTATGTTTATTCGTTGTGAAATTATCGCACATTATATCAAACATTTGTTTGAAATCAAAATTTTATACTGCTATCAACTAATATAATGAATTATTATACTTTATTCACTTCGTATCGAACGAGATTATATCTGTTAATAAATTTTACAAAAATCGATATTTACCAAAGTAACGATGAATCGGTACCCTCGAAGTTTTGCTTAAAAAGCCAGGGTACCGATCGATCGGTGCCTTCAGGGACGAAGGGTTAATTAATGTTAATAACACAGATGTGTGACCAATATTTTCAATAAATATCGTATTAAATAATACAAATGTTTTAATCCCAATCATCACTTTATTTATTTCCCCCAAACATATTTATGTAGCTAAAATTAGTTTTAACTAATGTTAAAAGTTAAAACTACTTTTATCTAAAATCAAAACATGTACAGCAGTAAATTCTAGTTTTAACTAGACAAAACAGGTTATAACAATGACATCCAGTAAAAACTAGTTTCAACTAGTTAAAACGCGTTTTCACTGTAACATATATACATATTTATGTTAATTGTAATTATTTAATAAAAAGTAACTAAAATAAAATTTTTCTTTGTTGACTTAAGTAGGAATTGACTTAAAAATTTTTTTTTTTTTATATTACTTGTTTATATTTTAGCCAGTGAGATTTTTCACCCTTTTTTTTTTTTTTTTTTTTTAACTCTTTCCGCCCTGTGGGCACTAAGAGGGCCTCTTTTAGTAGGCCCATTATGGGTTCGGCCAGGCCCACAATGGGGCGACCGGGTGGTGAGGGATGGGGCCCGACATATCCGAACGGACCACCCCCCGAAAAATTCCTGGGGATTATTCGACCCGTTCGGATTCGATCCCGGGTCCCCCAGAGCGGTAGGCTGCCACCTTTACCGCTCGGCCATCCGGCCGTCAAAGATTTTTTTCACCCTGTACTCAACACTTCACACTACGTGTTGGAGGAGTAATTTCAATCGTATTATTAATGGTTTCTTCATTTCAAGTAACCTATTTGTTTTCTTTGTAACTATTACTTTCGGATTCAGGGGCCCCTACGACCTCGGGGCCCTGGGCCCGGGCCCCGGGCCCCGTAGGCCCTCCCCTAAAGACGGCACTGCCTACACGCCATCAATGCCATAAGATATCGGGCTAGATAAAGGCTATATTATTATTTAATTACGAAATAATTTAATACTAGAGTTAGATGCTATTTCTTACTAACCTTAATAATGATAATTTAATGTTCAGCATTAATAAAAGTTACCGAAATGATTAATTTACTGTGTTTTTGTTATTTCTTACTCCTGTGTTTAGGTATTCAGTATTCGGCCGAATAGCGAAAAATAGGCCGAATACCGGGTAGTAACCGAATATTCGTTACATCCTAATATATATGCGATTTAAAAAAAATATATAGGTATGAGTTATTTTTTTGTAACTCTTTCCGCCCTGTGGGCACTAAGAGGGCCTCTAATAGCAAGCCCATTATGAGTTCGGCCAGGCCCACAATGGGGTGGCCCACCCAGCCGCCCCATTGCGAGGCCTGGCCAAACTCATTGTGAGGCCTGGCCTGGTGAGGGACGGGGACTGACATATCCGGACGGACCACCCCCCGGAAAGTTCATACCTATATATATATATAACATATCACTTGAGAGTAAAAATTTGAAAAATTCAGTATTTTAGCCAAATTTTATTGCTAAATATAATTTTTGTATAAAGACTGGAATTATTCATTTTATGTACTGTACATTCATTTTTTTTAATTTAATAAATTACAGTTAAATATATTATAAAAAAATATTAGAGTTTTAAGGTGTAGCATCACAGAATCAATGTTGGTAAGAGAAATTAGGAACAAGAAAAGTTGATTTTCTTGTTATTGTAATTTGAAATTAAGAAAATTATACAAAGGAAACAAAAATAGCAACATTCTATGCTATTTTTGATCTTTTTAATCAACAATTTACATTATTATTAATCATAAATATATGATTTTTAACAATGTATTTTTAACCTGCAAAGATTTCTTCCTAATTAATGCTCAATAAATATGTTATATAATTGAATTGTATGACTATAGACAACTAGTGAATAAAGTATTCATTTAAGTTTATTATAGAATATGTTTATATCTAACTAACAGCCTTAAAACTTAATAAAACTGAAGACAAAGTCTGCCCAAAAGGGACCACCATTTATTTTCACTATGTTCCACACAATACATGTTCTCAGCAACTGACCTTTTTTTGTAGGCTACCAGTTCCTTTTTTAGAAATTACTTTTAATTTTAATTGGATATATTTTGTTTTTTTTAAAACGACTTTAACTCTGGCAACAAGTAGCCTACAAAGAAAGGTCAGTCACCAAGAATGTGTATTGTCTGGAACACAGAGAAAATAAATGGTGGTCCCTTTTGGGCAGACTTTGTCTTCAATTTTATTAAATAATCATCTCTGTCAGACAAAAATTTACAGAGCCTTAAAACTATAAAAAAGTTGAAAAAAATTGTCTACAAAAATTTAAGAAACCACAAATTAACTGTAATACAATTCCAAACAAATGTAATTAACACAGCCATTGAACAAAATTTTAATATATACAATAAGATAATGAACTTTAAAAACTATTTTTGTCTAGATACATTCATATTACTAATAATAAAATTTATTAAGCTTTGTCTTTTGATAATTACATTAACCATTATATATACTGTGATTTAATCATTAATGTGCTAAATTTGGAAAGATTATTATTATTTTATGAAAAAATTAAGTTCAGTGTCAAAAAATTATAAGCATATTTTGAATTTTATAGATAAAAATTGTGATATTTACAAAATAAATATAAAATTATGAAAAAATTCAATAGAAATATTTCTCATACATTTTAGTTATTAGTGTATATAATAACCTATTAAAAAATAAAATAATAATATAAAAGGAATATACTTTGAAAATTGGAGAAAAAGAAATTATATATTTTTTAAATTACTCACACTTTTGGTTTTTATATATTTCTTAGGTAAATATGATATATGATTAATTAAGCAAAACATTGTAATTTTTAGACTTATGATGTCAATACATTTAGCAACAGTCACTTAAATTTAATTTCCATTAGTTATAGCAAAAACAGCCCTTCAAAAATATATATATATATATTAATTGTTTTGCAGTATTGTTAAAATATCTTACCTCTGTCAAGTTTTCTTCCATATATTGAGCAAAGTAATGAAGTAAAGTATATTTTTCTTGAATGTGAGCTGGTATGTTTGAGACAGGATAAATAAAAAACTTTCCTGAGAAATCATGAAACTCAACTCTCCTGCAATATAAAACTTTTATTTAACATTGGTGTATTATAAATCAGATTTAAAATTTTTCTTTTGTAATTCTCAATGAAATATTATCAAGAACCAATGATAAAATAATCTGAGAGTAAGTCATTTTATCAATTAAAATTATGCAAATGGGATTTTATATAAATTTAAAGAGGTATTAGTAGAAAACAAAATGCTATCACAGGTTTTTTTTCATGTACAGATTTATTCTATTTGCAATTAAACAAGTATATATAATTTTTCACTTGTACACAGATAAAATATAATTATTATTTAGAAGTAAATATTCTTGTCACAATAAATATTTTAAAAAGTTCATACTTTTGGTTATAAAATAAAATTAAGTACCATATTTATTGTACATTATTGTAACAGATTTATAGCCATTTTATGTTTTTATTATTATTTAACAATAAAATACACATGGAGAATCGCAGTATTAGGAAAATTATTAGCAAAAGGGACAATAACGCAGCAATATCAATCAAAAACCAGCAACATTAATGTGAGTCTACATAATTACACAATTATAATTATTTGAGTTAACTCATTATATAATAAAATTGATATGGAATGGTATGTAATGCAGTTACAAAATAAAGACCTTAAAACATCATGTAGTGTGGTATGAATTATTACAATAGTATAATGTAAATCCTAAAAGTTAAAAGAACTGGAAACATTTAAACAAGAAAACAGTTTGAAAAAATTATGTTAGCCACTGAACTTTGAACAACTGTTACAAATAATTGTTCAAACACTTTTGTCATTACAATGTCTTCATTAAGTTCAAAAGTTAATGACATAACAAAACTGTTTCAACAATTGCTTGGAGTCGTGGAAGACTACAACAATGCAGCAACATTTTTGTGTTACAATTAAGATTGGCCTCGTGCAATCAGACAAAGCTGTGTACACAGGCAACAATTCTATCACCACTCACCAGATTGTGCAAAAGGATCTTGTCATCAGACTGGTCATTATAATCTTGTCAACTATAAGGACATGTCCTTATACAAATTTAACTAATTTATAGAAAAAACACAGCTCCTTTTCATAACAGTTTGTCAATTTGTGAACATAGCCTTTATGTCAATTCAGAGGAGTTGCAAAAAAGCTTTTGCTATTCTCCCACTTGGTATTTAAAAAGTATTTGAATGCTCATATACTTTTCTTAGACTATGTGGTTTTGGGAAAATATAAAACTGAATTGAAAACATTGGTTGCATTAAATTGTTACTGCAGTGTTGTAAAGTATTTGTTTTATTTACCAATTTTGAATATTAACAGCACTAGCAATCTCAATTAAAATAATTGAATATCAAAATTAATATTTATAATTTTCAAAATTTGTAATGATAAATCAAATAACTCACTTTTCTCTAAGATTATATTGTGAGGCTCCAGAAAGGGGCCGTAACAAAAATTTAATTTCAAATAAATTGGTAACAAAAACGCTAATGCTATTGTTGAGTCGGATCAAAAGCTATGTTAGTTATAGCAGAGGGGGAGGAAAGAAAACTATAATTGTTAAAACAAACACGAAGACGACTGATGTAATGGATCAGGTGAAATGTCGGCTGGAGAATATGAATGCTCGTGTCAGAGTCCCACCAACAGTCCATTCTGGGTTAAAAAGTCAAAAAAAAGGGGAAAGATTAAACGATTAAGAAAACATCACGTGTAATTGACAAAAATCGACAGAAAATATAAACAATGGCTGAATTATGAGCATACAACTTGTGAATTTATCAACAAAACCCAGTCAGAGTCGATAAAAAGGTATCAAACAGACATCACAAAATGAACCTTTCTCATGACCAGAACAAGTCTCGGGTTTTACCTAGAAACAAAAAGGATTACCAATCGGGAAGCGAGGAAGGGAACACAGAACCAATCAAAAGGCGAGATTCGAGGGAAAAATCATATAAAACCCCGAATCTGAAGGTCAAGACGTCGGTTCTCCTCCAATTTTGACGGCGGTTGACCAGCATGTCGCATCCTCGCCAAACTGTTCTAACCTAGTCGACAGACCTTGTCCGAATTAATCTGAACTTCAAAGACCTGTGGAGAAGCAGACCATCTCATCATCTCTGCACCAGGGCTGCATCTTTATCATCATCATAGACTGTTGAGCAACCCTCCGAAATCTATGAGCATCATATTCAGGCATCACTGGATCCTCAAGGAAGTCTATTCTGTTTGTGTTATTTTATTTTATGTCAAAAATAAACGGTTTTGTAAGGACATGTGTCATCCTTGCCTCCAGCATCACCACCCACATACATCAGTTCCTAGGCTTTTCCTGACACGCAATTAACTGATTGTCCCTAAAAGCTGGCATCTTACAATACGATAAAAATTAGGGATAATTATAGAGATCAAGCAATTAGATGGATTAAAAATTAATTTGCTTTGAAATTAGACAGAATTAAACAACACAGGTACACATGATTAAATAATTTTATCAACATCAAACCTAATTTTCATCTGAAAGAATTACAACATTTATAATAATTTTAAATTTATCTATTTATCATGTGTTGTGATTTATAAGAATTAACTTCAACTTAAAAGTCAAGATAAAATTTCTAATGAAATTGGAAAAATTGTTTTCTTATTTTTGAAATTAAAAAGAGAAATTAGAAAAGAACATTTATGCTTATTAAATATATTATTCAAACTTATTTAACATTAAAAAATAAGTTATACATATTTCATGTTATATACAGAATATTCTAAACATTATTATTTATTTGTCTTTTCCTTGTTCTCTAAATGAGCTTCATAAATTTTAAATTTTAAAATTTATGTTTTTGTTTTAAAAAGAGTTGTTAGCACACAATTCGATGTTTTAATAGCCATCAATTGAGTATCAGTTTTGTTTTTGTCTATAGTGATTCAATTTATTAAGCTTTGATAATGTCACAAATTTTTCAAAAATACTTAAAATAATGAAGTTTTTATAGATCAATTCTATTTGAATTTAAAACATAAGAAATGAATTATATGTTCCATGTAGAACTATTTAGAAAAATCATATCAATCTATTAATTAAAGGGGAAAAAAAATTATCACAAAGCAAACTTCCAGTTATTTTTATTCATTTTCAAAATCTATCATTTGAAATGCAGTTCTAGAAAATAATGAAATAATAATTAGTTATTTTTATAAAAATTTTCAGAGATAATGTTTGATTATAATTATACTACCCAGTCCATAAGCAAAACAAAGATATATACATATTATTATATTAATTGCAACAAATACATATTTTATTGTAATTTATTTAATGGAAAATAAACTTGAAACACTCAGTTATCAATTATATTTTTGATGTGAATCTGATTCCTTGATGATAAAAATATTCAAAAATATAAACTAAAATTTTAATAATGAAGGAAAATAAAAGATTTTATCTAATAAAAATAAATATATTAAATATTTAAATCATATTATAAATCTAATGAATATATTTATTAGATTTGTAATATAACTATTGAACTATGATTCAAAAATTAATAAAAATATAAATATTGCATTATTTTTTTTATGATAAAATAAATAATAATTTAAAGCTAACTATGGTATGTAAGATATATCTGAAACTTACAAATTCAAATAAATATGTACTTTGAATAATTTTATGAAAATGAATACCTACTGTAACTAAATTAATATAAAATTCTCATGAATTTCTGATTTGATATGAATCAACAATTTTAAAAGCACAAACAACCAGCTATTAATATGCATTTCAGATATATTTGATTTAATTTTTTTTTTATTTTAAAATACTTACAGCTGATCTGGAGATAAAATTATCTTTGTAGAATCATTGAAAAGGACACCCACACTTAAATCAGAAAGCTGATACCCAAATCCATATTTATTAGAATAATCTATCCACTTGGTAACAAACAGGATAGGAGTGTTGATTATGATTGATGGATTTCTAGTTGAATCTAAAAGTACGATTATAAATATATATAAACTTATTAAACTTATGTTAATTTAAAACATTAAACCACACAAAGAGTCAAAATACAAAAATGTATAATTATTTCAATCAAAACTAATTATTTACATCAAGATTATATATGTTTATTTATTTAATTTATAGTTTAAATCAATTTTAAACAATGATATTTTTACTAATAAAATGCAGCCTTTACTAATAGAAAATAAAGATTTTATTTTCTATTAGTAAAACTTGCATTAATTTTAAAGGGGTAGTAGGGGCATTAATAAAGGGCATTAATATTAAATGATTAAACATACCTACATAAAGGACATTAATATTAAATGATTAAATGATTAAATAAATTTTAAAATTATATATATAAAATTTATTTAATCATTTAATATTAATGTCCTTTATGTAGATATGTTTAATCATTTAATATTAATGCCCTTTATTAATGCCCCTACTACCCCTTTAAAATTAATGCAAGTTTTACTAATAGAAAATAAAATCTTTATTTTCTATTAGTAAAGGCTGCATTTTATTAGTAAAAATATCATTATGTTTCATTTATTCTATTCCATTCTCAATCTAGGTGGAATTAAAGAAAAAGAAAAAAGGAACCACTGAGAGGCAAAAAGGCCCATTCTACTCTTGTGCCCTCAATGGCTCTGTTCTCCATATAATTACTATAAAACCACATTTATTTTTAGGTATAGGCCTATACCTAAAGATAAATGTGGTTTTATAGTAATTTTGAAAATATTACAAAAGCTTATCTTATATTAATGTTGTCTTTTCATCTAAAATTTAAAGAGTAATCTCTGAATGATTACTCATTTTAATTTTAATAAATAAATAAAATTGTTGATACTTAAATATTTTGGAATGACTTTTTATATTTTAAAAAAACTACTAGTTTCTTTACTAATATTTTTTTATTGTATAAATATTTTAAACTCTAATTTTTAATTCTATATTGAAAATGTTTAAAGTAAAATTATTTTTATATAATCACTGCAATATTTAAGACATTTACATATGTTTTTAAAATGACCAATGTGCAACCATATTTTATTTTAGTACTGAACAAAAATTAGGAGTAACAATGAAGATAAGTTACATTAACTTTTTCATTCTCTAAAGTTTAAAGCCTAATATATTAAAAAATATTTGCATAATAAAATTTGTAAACATAGTTATTACATTTTATTCATAAATATTTTATTCAATTTCTTCTTATTCAGTTTATTTCAAATAATGAAATAAACTAAAATATGAAATTCTTTGAAGTAGTTGAAATAAAAAAGAATGAGTGTATTTTAAAAAAATTTTATATTTCATTTATAATAAAATAAAATATTACCTTGAGGCATACTTTCTATACAAGATGCAACCATTTGATAGAGAGCTGCAGTTGTACAGCCTTTATGCTTCTTAGCTGTTTAAATGCAAAAAAAATTGAATATTGTCTTTTGAATAAGTATCTTATGAAATCATTAATACAATAAGAAATTGAAATTTTCATCTAAGTTAGATAAATCAAGGCTAGAAAAGAAATTTCAAAAAATTCACAATTATTAAAAATTTTAATTTTTTAAATTAAATTGAAAATTAAAATAGTTGTATGAATAATAAACAAAAAGTCAGATTTTCAATGGATTGGTATATGTTTATTAATATTATCATCTTATTTTTGACAAATATTTATTTGAAATATAAACAAAATTCTTTATTTAAAAGTGCATTATTTATTCATATTGTTTACTGCCTGAAATTGGGACATATATAATTATATCTACATCCAATTTCTAGAAATAAAATAATTATATATTCATATAAAAAGTAAGTATTTATTTGTAGAAGGAAACAGCTATCTACTTTCTTTGTAATTAAAACTTTCTATTAAAAGAGTTTAATGAAAATTTTTAATATATTCATATCTGAGCTGATAGCTGTGTGTTTGAGGAAGTTGGAGAAATAAATTTGTATGGATATATATAAGAAAATTTTATTTGTATAATTGTCTTTAATGTTTTAAAATTAAATACACAAATATTTACGTATATTAATAATTAAAAAAATCAATTAAAATTATTTCTTTTAATTTTCTTTTTAATATTATGTAATCTGTTAAAATAAAAAGCTATTACCGTATATTTCCGCAGATAAGACAAGGTAAATTTTTGTCGAAGTTTTACAGTTTTAGCATATATCCTATAAGACGACCCCAAAACTATCAACGGCCTATGAATTTAGTTTAGATCGGTGATCATTATGTGGATAGTAATACTGTATAGCATATACAGAATTATGTCCTGTTCATAATTTTTCGAATAAACAAATTTTATTTTCTTGCAACTGGCAGCACTGCTCTGCGATTGTTGCAAACATTCTCACTGATTCAGGCATTTGGGTAATGACCGTGACTATTCACAGAAACATCATATGGGCTATTCTATTTTGTGGACATACCCTATTCTCTAATAATAAATAATTACAGTTTGTCCGTTTTTTTAATAATA
This sequence comes from Centruroides vittatus, assembly GCF_030686945.1. Taxonomy (NCBI): domain Eukaryota; kingdom Metazoa; phylum Arthropoda; class Arachnida; order Scorpiones; family Buthidae; genus Centruroides; species Centruroides vittatus. The sequence goes on along the minus strand of NW_027120685.1, from coordinate 237,928 downwards.
GTTTTAATTTATATAAAACTCGATCTAATATTTCTTTGTATCTGTCCTAGAAGACGACCCCGGATTTTTGGGGTTTTTTTTTATGATTCAACTATTGTCTTGTATGTGGAAATATAAGGTAACTGGTATATAATTTTTTTATTACAACAATTATTTTTCATTGTATTCAGCAAGATTATTAATTATTCTTGTAAATATCAAACAATACCTGTAATTTTTATTATTTATTACATAATGAAAATAATAATAAAATAACATTTTAAAGTTATGCTTTATTAAAATATTAAAAATGATCAGTTTCTTCAATTGTTCAATATCTGCTTTCTGAGATAAATCCATTATATTATTTTATATTAAATAATATAATGAATAGCTTTCAGTAACTAGAAACTGTTTAGCAGAGAGATGGAAATATTGATAGAGAGGTAATGGAAGAACTGAAGCCAAGCAAGTGGAATATTATGTGACAGAAGAATACCTATTAAGTTATAAAAATGTTATTAAAAAATATCATTGTAAGACCTGCTGTTCTCTAGGGAACAGAATGCGGGACTGTTAAAAGACAAACAAAAGTCATCAAGAAAGATGAAATGTTTAAAATTTGTTCCAATTCTGAAAAAGATGTGGAAAAGACAATTGTACTGCAAGCCTAATGAAAATAAATAGGGGGAAGTCAGATCAAAGACAAATTTCCAAATTTTAAATTATATAGCTGCTTCCTGCTTCTTTTTTGTATTCTATTAACTCAATGCAATTTTTGCACATGATCAGAAATCCATGATAAGCATGACTAAAATGCTTGAGAACTTATGGATTAAATTACATTAGCATGTTATGGAAGGTTGATGATACCAGGAAAATGTGACCACTTACCAAGTGACTACTTAGTAAGGTTTGCTATATCATGAAATGTGAAATAAGGTGCAACTGATCTAATAACTGTTTAAAATATCACACATTATCAGTTTTATCCTCTGCTTATAATTCAATAAACTTTTTAGTTAATAAATAATAGTCATTTTTTAAAAAATAGGCAAAAAACTTCATAATAGTTATGCAATGAAATATAACATAGGGTTATATTTGCCTATAAATCTGATAAATTTATAAAGAATTGGCTAATGCATTTCTTTAGTCAATCTTGTAATCCATATTTATATATTTTTAATAAATTAATTTAAATGCATTATATTTATATATCATCATTTTGAAAAAATGAAACTATTTCTTCTGTTTATCTTGAAAACAAATCTCACTGATATCATTTCTTTTATCAAAACAAAATTTACAGTCTAATAGAATAAACTCAATATTTTTTTAGATTTAAAAATGTTAGGAAATATTTTTTATAATAGGATTTTTGAATGCAGGAATAATTTATTTATATGCATGCAATGTCTATGTTGTTAAATCTGGAAGAAGTTATTCTAGGGAAACAAAGAAGGGTCAAATATACAAAAGTTGTTTAATTAAAAAAATTAAACGTATTGTGGATTTTAATTACAATTGTAATAAAATAATCAGTTTCAATTTTAATATTGAGAAAACAAATGACATTAAAAAATAATTATCAGTATATTAAAATAAAAGCAAAGCAAAAATCATTAGAAAACAAATATTGAATGATGTTCAAACATTAATATTTAAACAAAACACTGTTATTTTTAAAATTGTTTTACTTTGTATTAATATTGTGTTAATATTAATAAACAAAACTATTGTAAATTTAAAAATTCTTCAATTTAAAAATTCTTCAGTTTAAAAAGTGAAATTTTAAACATGAAAACTGCACCTGATGTTAGGAAAATTTCAGAAAATAAAACAGTGTATACATAGACACACACACCTTTTTAGTGTAACTTAATGAAAATCATTAACATTAATATCTGTATATAAAAGATGGAATAAAAATTTGAGTTTAATATCTAATTTTTAAAAAAGAAATCAACTTAGACACATTATACTACAATAATTTCAATTTTCACCTTTATCAGGACAAAGAACACTTGTAAGTTTTTGTTTCAAGTTACTTGGAAAGCTTGATTCTTTCTCCTTTTTCATGTTTTCTTTCTTTGCTAGTTGTTCCTCCTGTTTGGATATTTTGAAATATTACAAGTAAGTAAAATATGTAACTATTTATAATTGAGATTAGTTAAAATATAATAAAATATTAATTATATACATAAATTTTTCTAAATCTTTATCCTTTATTAGCAAAATCCATAATCAATATTTTTGATCCTGGACGACTTAAAACTAGTATTATCATTCAGAATAGAAATTATATTTTTAGTTTTTATTTAAGAATTATGAAGCAGAGTGAACAAAATTAAAATAGCTAACTAAAATCTTTGCATTATTAGCTAAGTAAATTTAATTCTATACTATACAATAAATTCAATTGGTTAGCTATAAAAAGATTAACAGTTTATAAAAGAAGTCATAGATTCCATTAAACCTACATAAGAATACAACTTACTAAAAAGAGTCTTGAAACTTTAAATTAAATTTATGAAAACACTCTTACTAATCTGAATTAATTTGTTTCTTTCATTAAATGTTCCAGACAAAAACAAAAAAAGAGAGAATGGATTAATTTGTAAAAACATTCAATTTGACTGTATTCCTTTTTGAATGGCTCTTCTTTATATACAGCCCCAATAATCTAACCCTGTACAATAATTAGTTCTAATTAGTTAGAGTGTACTGTAATTGAATTTATACATTTTAGAATTACAAGTCTATTGAAATAATTCTTATCACTATATAGAAAAGAACATTTCTTTCTTAATTTAGGTACAGATATGTGGTAATTCACACAGACATACACACAAGCTTTATTGAAGCTATGAAATATGAAATTATATCAAACTTAAGAGCAATTTAATTTACATATTTTACAATAGCCCACATTCAACATTCTTAATCTATTTCAAATTAATTTTTATTCTTTCATATATAATATAATTATTATAAACCCAATATTTAGATCACATACAGTGAAAAAGTATGTATTTTTTATAACAATATTTCAAAGAAAAACCAGCACTTTGTGCTAAAAATTTTTAAATATTTATTCTAGTAAACTACCTTTGTGAATTCTGATTTAGGAAAGTTATGGATACGCAAAGTAGACATGGAATTAGTCATTTTTTTCATTTCCTGAGTTATTAAATGCGGTTCAACAAAGGAGGACCTAGAAAAATGTATCCAATGAGTAAAACAGTTTTTAAAATTTTAACATATATATTTTTAATATAAATATTACTTAAAAACTTAATTATTATCAAAGTTTATTCATATAAGTATACCTCACTAATACAGCTACCAGTAGGCTAGTTAGGTTTTAGACCACAACCATAATATGAGTATTACTTTAAACAAATCAACCTTTTTCACTCACCAATGCTTATAATTTAAAAGTCTAACAACATAATGATAATGTATAAATATGTGCACAGTAGCACTTGGCCTAAAAAATACAATGCAAAAGTGAAAATAATAATAAATTCCAAAAATCACTTTATGAGTAAGGAAAACACTAAAAATGCAACCATGAGTATAATTGAAAAGTGCCATATTAGTTAAATGCCTTAAAGTGAGATATGACTATGTCACCAGATTTCTATGACTGGATTAAAGGATGTTTAAAAATAATTGATGCTACCACTCTCTAACTTTCATTTTATCCCATCTCATCCAAAAAAAATACAGCTAAATGATTTAGTTAATAACTTAACATTCTTTTAATAGTTTTTTTTTAAATTTTAATTTAAAAATTATAGTTTTTGTACCGACTATAAATATTTGAAAATTTTAGCTTGATTTAGAATTTAAAATATTTATTGGTAAACCATAGCTTTCTATGGAGAAGGATATGGATTGATATGCAAAGATGTGTGCAGATTTTTCAATGGCCATTAAAAAAAAATGAAAATAAGGGATAAATTGTGTTCTTTCTTGTTTCAATAAGGGACAAGGACAGTTTAGCTAAAATAAAGGATTGTCCTCCGAAATAAACTGTCTGGCAACTCTACGTATGACTGTAATGTTAAAATTTTGCTAAATTTTTTGTAATTCAAAATAGATATACAATAAAAATAAATAAAAATAAAACAATTGAAATATTCTGAAAATATTTACTATCATTTACATCAACTTTGGAATTTAAAAACAAAGATTAGAATGTAAATAAAACAGCTCTGTGAAACAAGACTTCAGTTAGAATTAATATCAAATTAAAGATTAAACTCGATATTTGAGCTGAAAAAATATTCAGTTGTTTCATAAGATTAATGTTATTAGTACATCTACTAACAGTAGTTTTTCTTTCTGTATTATTTGATAGAAATGTAAACATTTTATGAAATTAATTTCAGAATTTATAAATTTATGAAGTGCATAAGTTTTGGCTAGAATATATTTATATATAAATTCAAACTAAATAAAATGTATAAAGAACTATCCATATGAATAAACAGTTTCTACAAGTCTATCTTTACTATTTACTTTACTGTTTATCTTCAAATATTTTTAAATTTCAGACCTAATTTTAATACAGTGATTAAGTAAATTAATATTTTTAATAATAAATTTCACAATTATGTTTTCAAGCTGAAAAGGATGTTCTCTAATATGAGTCATAAAAAGTGATTCATATTACCAGTAAATAGTGGTAATATGAATCATTTTAAGGAATCTCTTTAAAAAATATCTTTTTATTTAAAATATTCAATTCTGATATAATATTTTCTTAATTTTATTTATTTCAAGATTGTCAAATTTCTTTTAAAATTATTCATTAATTAGTTTGCAGGACTCTTCCTATCCTTATGTTAAATTTCAGAATTTTTGTTCTGTTATCCTTAATTATCATCTTTGTTAAACTAGCTGTTAATCACTACTTTTTCAAACTTGGTATAAAATAATTACATAATTAAGAAAATATTTAAGAATTTTCATATTATAATTTAATTTTATAATTCCAGTTGCATTACAAATCTAGATGTATATTAAAATAATTTATTATTAATTTAAAAAAAACTCAAAGATAAGCTATTATTTTATTGCAAACAAAAATATCTTAATTATATTTATCTATAATTATATTTTTATATGTATAACTATCAAATGTAATTTAATTTTTTATTATATAGTTATTAATAGACTAAAAATAAGAATAAATACATTTCAATTCATGAATGTTTACTTTATCAGTTAAAAAAAAAGAATTGAAAAACAAATGAAAATTTGGAGTAATTAATTAAGAGAAAAAGTGTTTTAATCTTTAAGAAAGAGTAAAGTACTTTTGTAAGAAATAAGGTGAATTTAAAAATATTTAAAATAAAAATATTAATTTCCAATATTTATAAATTGAATGAATTAGCTTTATACGAATCTTTGGAAAAGTTTTTCGTACATCTTCAATTTTTGTATAAAATTTTAAGTTTTCTATGTAATCTAAGATTAAACTTAGATTATAATCTTCAACATTTTTCTTATGTAATTTAGCAAAACTAGCTACGTTTTTTTGTACTCAATATATTATTTATTTTATGTGAAAATAAATTTAAAATTACTTTTGAAATTAAGAAAATCAGAATTTCAGAGTTAAAAAAAAAAATTTATTTTACGTTTATTTATTCATACCTTGTCACCATTGGTATCATTGGACATTTTGGAACTGATAAACAGCAGGATGCAGACAATCCTACAGGCATATAGCCACTACAAAAAAATTCATGTCTGAGAATTTCATTGATACCAAGACGATCTGAAGGAACAATTTGAAGCATTTCTCTAATAAGTGATTCAGCAGAGTCAGATACTGTTGACGGAATAGTATATCTGTTGCTAGTTATACGAGAATATGTTTCATTTAAAGTTGATGTTTCAAATGGTGGATGTCCTACTAACATTGCATACCTATATTTAAAAATGTATAGTGTTATTCAGATTTCCAAACTCTAATTGAAAAGTCAAATTATTAAATAATTAACAATGATATTTGCAAACTGTACTGTTTAGAATAAAAGGCTACAATCAATATAATTATTATTGCTTAAAGTTGAAAGCAATTTATAAAAATTACTTTCAACTTTAATGCCTTAACATGTGAAAATAATTTTTGAAAACTCAAACTTGCTATACTGTACTAAATATTTCTGCTGTATTTACAATAAAATTATCAAAAGGGTGCATTTTTATCATTGTTTAAATTTATTTTAAGTAATTATTAAAAATTATTTGCATATTAAAAGAATTTATTACAGATAATTCTAAAATAAAAAAATTATTTTCCTGTCATCAGATTTTTGAAAAATATATTTTTCCAAATCATAATTGCCTATATAAATTTAGGAATTTGTATTAAAACCAAAATTTAAATCATGTAATACACGATTAAATTAAATAAGCATTTAAATAATCAAATATTTAGATATACACTATAAAAGCAACAGTAAATACAGAATAAATATTTAAACATTAAAATATTTATTCTAAATCTTTGGATCAAAATAAAATTTTTCAAATTCATATCAAATTTTTTTATTCCTAATTCAATATTTTTATTCCTGATATCATCAAATGAGAATTTGAAACTAACTTTTGTATTTCTTTTATTCTTCATTTCTAATGAATTTAAGCAGAATTCATATATAAACCGGATGAACGAGTTAGATGTCATCCCTGATTAAAAGGACGTAGCAGTCTACATCCTGTTTCTTAAAAATATATTTTTACTTGATAAAATATATTCATTTCTAATAAAAATTTGGCTTTCATTTTCACAAATAATACTTAATGTCTTTTATAAAATGAAACACATACATTATACAACCCATTGCCCATATATCAGCTTCAAAGCTATGACCTTTCATATTTAATACTTCTGGTGCAATATAATTTGGAGTCCCACACACAGTTCTGAAAATAAAAATAAACTTAATATTAATAATGATAACAAATGATGTAAACATAAGCTACATTAAATGACATTTTCATTACTACATTCCTTTAAATAAACTAACAAAAGAATGAGGGTATATTCTATGTTTTGATAATTATGTAAAATTTACAAAGTTAAGTCACGTCACTTTTTAATAATAAAACAAAATTTTAAAATAATACATTTTTTATGAAGAAAATTAAATTTTTATTTTCAGCATCTTATTTAAACAGTGTAAAATATAAGTATATTGCTTACTTATGTTCAATGTATTTGTAAAGTTAAAAACTTTTTAAAAATCACATAAAAAAAAGCAAAATTTATTGTAAACTGCAAAGTATAATTTTTTTATTGCCACAAATGTAAATTCTCTGACTTAAATTGCATTACAGGAATTCTGCAACTCAAATTTCATTAATTTAAAAAATACATTTCATTTAAATCATCAATCAAAAACCTGTCTTTTATATCAATGTTCAAAATTTAATTTAATTTGGATATTTGATATTTTAAATTAAATATTGAAAATATGTGGAATGTAAAAAGATGACTTACTGAATTAGAAAAGTTTTTTTTTATTGATTAATTTTTATTTATTAGTTGTTTCTAATAGGATTACATTAATTTTTACAGTAATTTATAATAATGCAATTAAGTATTATTTATTTATATTTTGCTTAAAATATAAATAGTTTGTAGTCATTTCAACAATTTTATATATTTTTAAGTAAGTTTCATGGTTCCATATATTTTTTATTAATAAGTCTGACAGCAAATAACATTAGAATTTTATTTAAATTTTAAAATTCATCACAGATTGATTTATAATAAGATAGACAATTGTATTTTACTGAGAAATAGAATAGGATGTAAATGTTCTATACTGGATCTTAAAGTCTGATAAAATCAGGAATCTCTGAAGTTTGTCATAAGATGAAATTTACATATGTATAATTGTTTTGTTACTACTATTTTGGCATCATTTGCAATCATGTGTTACATTTATAAGTTTTGATCTGTTCAAAATGATTATACTAAAGATATTCAAGTCTAAAACATTTTAATGAGATTAAGATAATTAAAAACAAAAAAAAACATTTTGTAATGATAAATTTAATTCTATCACATAATAATTAAAATTTCATCATCAATTGTTAAAATATAAAATGAAGTAGAAATTTAATTAAATTTACATTTTATTATTTCCATCTATTCCCACTCTTGCAGCCAATCCAAAATCTCCAATTTTCATTTCCATATCTTCTGATAAAAACATATTTCCAAGTTTCAAATCCCTATGAATTACACCTTGACTATGGATATATTGAACACCTTCTGCTAATTGATGCATGTAATAACGTACTTCTGGTTCAGTCAGCACCTTTCGATTTTTTAAAACATGGACTAACGACTGAAAAGAATATATTAGAAATTTAATAAAACCTTTAATATCAAAAGCTTAAATGTAAACAATAACCGCCAAATTGTTTAAGATAAATGTAGATCAGGAAATTTGAAAGCAACTAAACTTTATGCTGTATTATAACATTTGATAAGAGTTTAAATAACCAATACAATATAGACTTGATCAATATTGAATCTTCCAATTGAACTGAATTTTTCAATGAACAGATTTTCTGATCATCATCATCTAACTCAAGCAATTTATTCCTTACATAAATTATACATATCTGTTTTAATAAGTATTTTATATATAGAAAATTTAGGAAACTATATAAATATAACATAAGTTAACAGTCCAAATTTAACAAGACAATTGAAGAAAAACAAATTTTGTAAGATCTGATAATTATCCTTTTAAAAAGTAAAAAATAACTTGCTGTTACTTTTCTTAGAAAAGTAAAAACAAAAAAACTAATATTGACCAGTTAATAATCATTTATTTACTATATATTTTTAATGTTTTCCACAAAAACTATAAATTGATTAAATATATATAAATCTATAACCACTAGAGGCATTTATAAATCAATACTGTATACAGTATAAACATTAATTAATACTTTAGAACTTTATTCCCTTAAGTTTTTAGTAGTAAATGTAATTGCAAATGAAAAGTTTCTTTGGTTTGTTCACACTTTCTAAAAAACGAAAAAATTTTTCCTTTTCTTGAAATCATCAATAAAAATAAATTAATTATGTAAAATTCTAACAGAACTTCTTGGAGAAAAAGAAAGCAAGTTTTTGTATTGAATCAATCTTTTTCTTTATCACCTTTTTAAAAACTAGCTTTTTATTTTTATTTTTTTATTGTTGAATGAGGCTTGAGTGTTTTTTTAATTAAAAATCAATTTTCCAATTTAACTTCCATAAAGAAAAAAAAATCAAAAGAAAACTTATATGATTGAAAGGAAGGAGGAGGAAAAAAAAAATCCTCAAAATGACAATTGTTCAATCCTATTTCTCCTGGTCAAGTTCAGTCAGATTTCAATTCCTGCAATACCAATTTCATTTTTCTAAAAACAAATCTCTAAACTGCTTTTATCCTTTATAAATAGCACTTCTTAAAAAAAATTCAATAAATGTTGAAAATCTAAAATAAACTGTTTAAAAATATTTGAAAGAATTTAAAAATTTTTAGGCTATTACTAAATTTTTTTTTATTTTCACCACTTAAAATAAATGCAGTTTTTACACTCTTTGTTAGGTAAGTTTTATGTTTTCATTTAGAACTGTTGTAATATTTTATTATTAAAATAATAATGATGATATTATATACCAGTATTAATATATTTTAATATGTATTATCATCACTAATTATTATAAAATCAAAATATATTACAAGATTCTAATTAATTTTCATTTCTGTTTATTAAAGAATAAAGTTAAACAACTTTTTTTTGTCTCATTCTAATTTAATAATGCTATTATATTCTGGCAATAGAAAATGAACTAAATCATAATTTAAAATAAAATAATAATGTTTTGATAAATATTGTCTAAAATTTGGAACATTCTTCTTTTTATATAAATAAATTTAAATTATATTATTCAAAATATTTTAAAATAAAAATAATGTTCAATTTATTTCTTTATGTAAAAATTATTGCTGAATATAATGTAGGCTATAATAAGTCTTACTGAGAAAGTATAAAGAAAAATTGATACTGTATTGAGTAATACAAAAATTGAAAAATGTTTCATTATAAATGTATTTTGTAATAAGTTGCTAGCGTGTATAATACTAGCAAGTTATGAGCTGTTATATTTAATTCATAATTATACAACTTATTACAGTTACATTTAATACAACTATTAAAGTAACAGAATAGCTTATGATGTTAATAAAAATATAGATTTTAATATGAACTGTAGTTAAAATTGCTTGCCAAATAAAGATTTTTCATATCTGAAAGTTGTTATTAAATAAAATACTGTATAACCAGAATTGGAAGGAAAGATAATATTTTCTAATGAAGCACTTTTATCTGAATCAGAAAAATACCACATCAGATATAATTATTATAATTAATAAGTTTCATTCTAATTATAATTGACTTTTCCAAAACAAAATTTGTTTTCTATTACATTTAATTCAGTGGTTTCCAATCTTATACAAATATATCAAATAATGGTTTTTTTTTAAACATATTTTTCCTTGTTCGATATATGCAAATTAACAATCGATTGTTGTATTTGTATATTAGGCATAGACTGCATCTAAAAATTTAAAATCAGATACCAAGACAATATCAAACACATCGACCAGCCGAAACACAACAAAACGGCAAAAGTAGGACAAGGATCATCACGTGCTTCACCAATCGTTACAGTTCGTTAAACCATCACACGACGTCTTTCTAATCAATGAACTCACTCAACAGGAGAAACTAGGTATTTCGTCGTATTAAGCTAGTGTCTCTCATGCGTGATTTCGCGGAACATCATAAAGTAACCTAAATAAAAGTGAGAACAGCGCAAAAGTTCACAATATGGCGTGAATATTTTTCAACAATATCTAATAATACAGGCAGCAGCGCGTAAGATTTGCTCCATCTTTTATTTGATTACTTCGTCTTTTAAGTAACATTTATTATGTTTGTGTTAATTGCTTATTACAAAGCTGCCTCGTTGGTAAAGATAGTAACACGAGTAGCCTCCTGTACTTCAAAGAGGAACGTAGCGGGCATTCCTCTTGAACGAGGATTTAATTTCCTAAATACTTTACACTTACATAAATTTCTCAACGATTCTAAAATATCTGGTTTCTGGAGGTTCTTTATTTAAAGCCTGCAGTCTTGACAGTATTATTGTTATAAATTCAGCAGGTACACAATTTTCTAGTATATATAACAGCCGGGAAAGTATGGCGATCGGTCAAAAAATGGGGATCATTTTTACATCTTTGGACTCCAGAAATGTTGACAAATGCAAAAACTCGGGGGTAATTTCTGTATGGATGTTAGCGTGTGTGTGGGGAGGGGGTTGTTCGCACTCTGAAGCTTAATAACTACTGTGCTTTTTGTCGAAAATTTCTGTAATTTTTCAGGGAAGTTTGTTTATTGGGTAGATTGTTCCTATTAAATTTTGGTGGTTAAAGGTCGACTTAATGACGATTTTACTTGCATTCGCAACTTTTTATAAAACCTATCCCTGCCCTGAAATTTAAGCCTTTTTCCGTATTATAATAATTAAAAATATGTTTTTAATAATAAAATATCATCACAGATGACGCTACACGCAATTTTAATTGTTGTCGGGAAAGTTAGGCAACTCGTTGCTAATTTTTTTCTTTTTGTTTAATTTAAAATTGACCAAGAGGAAAATGAAAAATTAAGTTGTAAAAATGAAGATATTGGTTTGAGTATTTAAAATTATATATATATATATACAGTAGAGAGTCGAAAATCGGCATCAATTGGGGACTGGGGTTGTTCAGATTAGGGATTTGTTCCGATTACGGTCTATGTACGAAAAAATATATTAACCTGTCCGATGTTCAAATTTTTCTCCGTTGCGTGTCGCTTCGTGTTGAATTTTCGTCGATTTTAAGCCTAACGAAAATTTTTATAATAATCATCGAGGCTATCGTATCGTTAAAAATTCTTTCTTTATTTTGTACAAACAAAATAAATATATTGAAGAATATAAAAACATGAAAATTATACTTTAGAAGTAAATTTAGTATCAAAAACGTTCGATTCAGCACGACACAGTCCGACTGAAAATCGTGCCGATTATCGGGCGATTCCGATTACCAGGGTGCCGATTTTCGACTCTCTACTGTATATACATACACACACACACATTGTAAATTATTATCGTGGGAGAGAAGAGAAAAACAAAGCAATCTTGTGGCTTGTTAAATTGGACCCCTCATAAAATCATTTACTGCTGTTTTCATGCCATTTGTAATTAAACAAATAAATAAGTAAACAGTTATGTTCGCTACGCCACTGGAGGATGACCACCCAGTGGCGTAGCGAACATAACTGGCGCCCGACACTTTATTGGCGCCCTCCTCCCCTCCAGAAACACAGTTTGTCTTGGAGACCATTTTGGCGCCCCTCTGCGAGTGGAGCCCGGTGCATGATACACCCCCTTGCACCCCCTCGCTACGCCACTGACCACACACATTCGGTTCAGCGCGAACGTAAAAAGTTTCGCGATCGCATTTCTGATTGGTCGAAACCTGGATCCCAAAAAACATTTAAATAGGGGAGAAGATCGGAGAAAAAGATGCGGAGGACAAGGCACGGAGCTGTAGCATTTGGATCTCGAAACTTGGCAAGCTCGCTGAGGATAGGGAGAGAGGTTACACTCCTCCAGAAAGAAGGCTCAGATTCCGATGAGGTCTGAAATCGGACGAAAAGTGCGGACACGGTCCAGAAATTATCGAGAAGACATCCGATCCCCGATTATTCTAGTCTATCCTTAATCGTTAGTGTGTCAATCGGTACAGTGTAATGCCGGGTTAAGCTGTGTATACTAAATCGAGTTGAGTGTGGAGGTGTATTTCCTACGAACTTCAGTACATTTCGAACATCTCGAGCCCTGCTTACTCAGGAAATCTGCTTGAAGAGACAGAATAGAGATAAATTTTCATATATTCTTTAGATTTCTTAATTTTACTATATTACGTAAAACCACGACTTTAACTTTATTTTACATAAATACTTTCCATAATTCTAGAGAGAAATCTATTATTTTCTTTATTAATAATTCCTACTGTCATTTTTTCTGAAACAATGCAAGCTCTGACGATACAGTGATGATAGTGCTGTTTTTAAACAATAAATTAGTGTAGAAAGTTTTAATTTAGAGAGGTTTCGTTTGTTTAGATAATATTCAATTAGTTCAGTAACTACAGTCAACCCTCTATATAACGAAGTCACTAAATCCTGAAAAAAATTCGCTATAGGGAAATTTCGTTATACAGAAATTAACTTTTTTGGTAAATAAAGAATTATTTTAATGTAATTTGAATTAATATAAACATAATATAAAAATGTCGTTTTAATTTCAGCCTAAGTCAGTTTACATTTGTGTGTTAAAATATCGCCCTCCCTCCCTTCCAGTGTGGGCGTCATTTATTGACAGCCCCATATTAATAGTTCTTCAAATCCAACTGGACGATAAAGTAAAATCTCACTAACCTCAAAAATTAGTCCAGCAGCTGTCAAAATTATCACCTTTTTAACGTTTTCGACATTCGTTAATTGTAAATCGTGTATCTGTCAACAAGGGCATTTGGACCTAATCTGTTAATATATCCCCCTTCTTTACAAACTATAGCCATGTGGGAGGAATTTACTACATGATGATTTTAAAAGCTAACGACCGGTATTTCTCACACCTGGGCTCCCATTTTAAGAAGGGTTTACAGATTGATATCTGAAATTGAACCTAAATTCGAACTCCACCCAGAAGAAGTAATCGACTTGCAATGATCGATGATCCTTACAAATTAAAAAAAGTAGTGATCCATGGGGCAGGAGACAAGTTGGCATTCGTCAAAACAGACAACTAATGTCACGTAGTCATCGGGGCGAATCAAATGCGGAGAGGACACTGTCTACCATGAATTATAGCACGGCATAGTCTATCGTCCTGTTGGAATTACTGCCATGGCAAAACGATGTGAAGGGTGTATATAGGTGTATATATATATATATATATAAATGAATCAACCCACCTGTGGTAGAGTGTATAAAACCCCCGAACGTGGGTTCGTGCCTCGTCAACGGGCTGGCCACGTGTTTTCAGAATTTCTTTAGGTTAGTAACACCTAAATAGGGGCCAGCTTCCCATGAAAGACGACCCAGGAGGCACCCCCTTCGGCAGATTGCCCATGTGTCGCGTTGCCATATACGAATAAAAGAAAAAATAATGAATCAAAGTTATTGGAATAAATTTGAGTAATGCAAAAAGTAAGTTATAAAATCTTAGCCAGGTATCTGAAATAGAAGCGATAGATTGTTATAAGGACTAAAGAGAAAGATTGTCCACTTCCATTGCGTATTGCTTGAGAGGAAGAAGAAAGAGAGGGGAAAAAAAAAGATCAAATACGTCCATGGTCTTTGAACAATAGAGTTAAATCGACACTTCACAATAACTACAATCATCTATCAAATTCAGAAATAAAATAAATTGATTACTTTCTAACAATTTCTGAATTCACAAAACAAAGGGGCTTTTGAGAACGTTAACTTTTAGAGAAAAATTCAAACGTGTTATTTTTTGTTCAATTAATTCAGCAACTAAACAAATACAGTATTGTTAAGTCTAATGATACCTGTTGGTAAAATAGCAGCAAGAACGACGATAGGCAGAGAGCGAAAGTGAAATTACCAAAGTTCGTGTCTCTGGTAATACTATTTGTAGACGTTTGATGACAATAGATTTTCACGATGTTCAAATAGAAAAAAGCAAAATCCTGAAAAAAACTGCAAGAATAAAATATAATTCTAACACTTTAAGCTCTTATTTAAAATTGTATGGTATGTCAGAAGTCAATGCGTTCGAATTTCCATAGATAATGCGTACATTTTCAGATGGTCTGCTGCAATAGAGACATTCGTCAATGAAAAAACGTCGTAATGTCAATACTGCACTATTTCCTTCCTGAAATTAAAGCGTTAGAATTTATTGGAGATAAATATGTATCCAAAAATAAAATTCAAGTATGAAAAAAAAAACGTTTTAAATAGGGAAATTATTCTATTTTAGTTTCAGAATAGGACAGTATCCAAGTGAATAACTGCCTGATCAATGATTTTCTTTTTTGCTATCAAAAACGTATGAATGGATTACTAAGTTTTTGTTGAATTCTTAAAGTATTCACTAAATGTGCAAGAGGAAGAATAACGCAATGAGTTACAACCTGTTGGTATTGTAAAAAACGATATTTTATGAAACTAACTCGATATGTTTTTATTTCAATAAGAAAAATATCCCAAGAACTCGACAAATGCAGTGAAAATCTTGTTTCATTTTTCAACTTTTCATCTTCTCGAATAAACTTTTTTATATCTGACAAATCGCCTATTAAAAGTAAAGAAAGAAATCGCCTGCTTTCTGCCGATGAAAAATAATATTTCTGTGAAAAATTCCGTCACGAATTCAATTTTTATGAGGGAAAAACTACCATATTAAACACACACTTCAAATGCCTTTCGAATGCCAACATTATTAACATTATTTTTATTTATTTAATTATTATTTAAAGATATTTATCAAATTTCTCGGTCTACTGTATGTTTTCGTAGCTTGTGGATTCACATTTGGAAATACAGGTTTGAATGCGGCTTTGTATTTATTCTACCGCCAAAAATTTAATTAAAAAAATTTACTTGAAAATGAAATAATCGAATCTTAAAATTTTATAAACGGTAACATTTTCTTATAACCAAGAATGGCTGAAAAGTTACGTGAGAAGTAATCCACGTAGGTTTAGTTTAAATGCCTCACTTGTGGTGGCAGCAAGCCAATAACACACTACTTTCCAGATTTATCATGTGTTTAACGAGTTCAGAAAACTTCCAGCAATAATATTTACGTCTGTTGCTTACCACTTCTCCAAATAAATCATACCACCATGATTTTCTTTAAATATATAACAGTCATGTTTAATTTCTTCGATTGTGCGTACTCTATTGTTTTCAAATAATATTTCGTCTTATATGAATTAAAAATATTGTTATTTAATTTTTATTTAAAAAAGAGTAAATAAATAAGGTTTTCCATGCCGAATCAACTGTTAATTTTCTCGTAGATTTAAAATAAATTCGATTCAAATATTAAGAAGAAAGGCGTTTGTGCCGGCACAAAGGAAATTTCCAAAGACGACGAGAAGAATTTACGTGGCGTGTGTTAATTACATTTTTCCACCCCAGCTGGCGCTGTATGCTGCAGGCCTTGGACAATACTTCCATCGCCTACCTTGTAGAATTATCTTTCCTTTCAACGAGATTCGTAAAGGAACAGGGCAATTACCTTTATAGAAAAAATAAACCTTACAAAAACAAAGCTTCCAGTTTCTATTTCGAGCCACTCGCTTCATTATTGCGGTGCAGTGGATAAATTAAATCGATATAAACATTATTTTATATAAAAAAAGAAATATACACTGACCTTCCTCGAACAATACTCGAGAATTATGTAAACATTTTCTTTATCCTCGAAGAAGTGGTGAAATTGGACGACATTTTTGTGAAGAAGCTTGCGATGAAGATCAATTTCACGTAGAATCTAAAAATGAAAACATTGAAAACTTTTTTTATTATTAAATTCTGAAGAAGTCTTTTAATATAAAGATTAAAATAAACATTTAAAGTAAATAGAAAAATTCTCGGCAATACATCTAAGTTCTGTTTTAAATTGATTTCTAATTCTGGAATGCCCGGAGAAGAATGAGATGAAATCCTTGCTTTGTTTATAAGAAACCGTTTATTCACAGTCAATTAAAACTAATGCTTTTCTGTGTAATAAATGACAAGCATAAATATCTAATGCTACTTTAAGAAAGAAAATTGATACGTCTTTTGTACTCCGAATAGTGAGATTAGAGTGTAAAATCCGGTTACATTTGAGAAACATTCGCATTAAGATACACTTGATTTAAGTAAAAGAATTGAAGTTTCATTTGATTAGTTTTTGTTTACATTCCAGCTGCCATGGGATATATTCTAACGTGACTTAAGTGTGACTGAATCACACCCGTTTCGGTAACGTTACTTCACAAACCGGTCTTTTCTGCTTGGAGCAAAGGACCTGCAAACCCACTCCTTTCACTATTAACTCGTCCTTCGCCGACTATATCGTTCAATGCTGCTAGGTTAATAATCTTTTCATCCAGTACTACTACGTAAACAATGTAATGCCCGGTTACTTTACTATAATTGTGTTGAGCAGATGTAAAGAATCATTAACTTTCGCGATGACTCCTTTCAAGATTGTGTCGTTAACTTCTTTAAAAGACCTCTCGTAAATTAATCTTATTTTAATTTTTACGAGGAAATTCTGTCGTTACAAAAAAGATTAATGGTAAGAAAAATATACAAAAATTTTGTTTTAATTTTATAAATTAATTCATTCTCCATTTAACCTTACCTTTTCTTTTTGGTGAGGTTTAGTGAGCCGACTTTTAGGAATGATTTTTCCAGCATATACTTTATTTGTAGTCAGATCGGTTAGTTCATGGACCTTTGCAAAACCACCCTAAAAAAAATAAAGATTTCTTTAAGTAATTAAGGGAAAATTAAGTTATTTAAGTGGAAAAATATTTAATAAATTTAATGAGTGTAACACAAAAAAAAATCTCTTTATAATTAGAAACGAATGGTGATATTCAAATCTTTATTCTATTTAGGTTTTGCTTTTCTTACTTTGGGTGGACATTTATATATACTGTTTTAAATTTTGGGTGGTATTTGTTTCATAACAAGTTAGTCAGTATATAATTAATTCATAAAAACCTTGTTTTCATCATTTTAAAAATAAAAATATGGTGTTTACAAGCGCGAACACGTTGGTAATTCCTATAAAAAAAAATCCGAAAATTGTTTTAAATGAACAAAAATGAGGACAAAAATCAAATATTTGCTTAATCTAATGATTTATATACGAGTTAATTGAACATAAGATGGCACAATTTAATAGTGGATACAAAACAAAAGAAAAAAAGAAAGATTAAAATGTGAGGTATTGCAGATGCAGCTTAAGTTAATAGGGACGAATCGAAGATAAAATGGAAAATTCAACAATAAGAACATCCAATAATATTGAAATTTGTTAGTTGATAACTTGTTAGTATGAAAAGAATTCGCAGAAAATAAAAATTTAACAGCTAAATCCGGAAAATTTAACGGCAAAGTAGCGAAACAGGAATTCGAAATTCGATCGAAACAAGAGAAAGTTCAATAAGTACTAGAGTAAAATGAGGGAAGAAAAAGAAAATTCAACAGCTAGGAGAAACTTTTATGTTATTAAATTTGTAGTTCGGTATTATATGATTGATTCGAAACTATGATTAAAGTTATCCTGATAGGGGATATTCCGGAATGACAAGGAAATAAAATACAGTTCGATAACAAAAGGAAAAGACGAAGCAATCCTAAGAAACTCTTATAAATTCCCATCCAATCTAAACTACTAACAGATTATAAATGAAAATATTTATTAAAGTAGGATCATAATCCAAAATAAACTTCCTTCATACTATCATAAAGATCGAAAAATCAACTTTAAATCATGTGCAAGTGAATTAACGTCTGGAATGCCAATACGTTAGTGACATGTCGACGCCACTACCTGATGGAGTTACATGACGAGGACACGGTCCGTGGCGCCGAGTGGAGATTCTCCGTTTGGCGCCCGACCACGGCTCCAACGTGACGCCCATTGCCGACTTCTATACCAATGCCATTATCGGTACCACAATCTGATATAATTAAGAAATTATTTCATTTCTCGTGTCATTTTCCACACTTGTCCTAACGACGATTCTAGCTTTTTACAACGACTTATACTCTGTCTGTAATATATTTATAAGTTGTTTATAATAGGATCGATGCGTCTACTTAAGCATTAAAGTATAAAGAAGTAAGGACGTGACCTTTTCAACCCTGTCTTAATAAAGAACGGCTTATCTGACTCTTTGAAAGGAATTTAACTAGGATGTCTCGTTAGCATGCAAGCACAAATCTATCTAAATTTCAATTCGTATCTAGAAAAAGACAAAAACGGGATAAGCCAAGTTACGATCGAAAAATGTATAGGCTTACA
Source organism: Centruroides vittatus (assembly GCF_030686945.1). Lineage (NCBI taxonomy): Eukaryota > Metazoa > Arthropoda > Arachnida > Scorpiones > Buthidae > Centruroides > Centruroides vittatus. The sequence continues at coordinate 218,733 of NW_027120685.1, read as the reverse complement.
TTTTATAATTTCAGTTGACCACCCATGAATTTCCTTTGAAATTCAAATAAGACAAAAATATTCCGATTTTAACACACGGTAATATTAGCCTAGACGTGTTGAAATAATTACTATAGACATATATATCTGAAAAAATTTTTCATTTTTCCAAGTCAGATTTGGAACTTTTCTGTGATTCAAACATGAAATCTCGTATATATATATTTACTAGAACTCTCGTATATTTACACACAAAACTTTTATTTAGGTTTCTGCACCTTCCTGTGGTGATAATGCCCGTAAAGAGGACGAGTCGATCGATGATTATCGATAAGAAATACATTTTTTAATATAATTTGAAAGTTTATTTAGAAGAAAATTTTATTCTCCCCCTTTTCTTTAAATTATAGAAGAAAAATTTCTTCTTTAATAAAGAAAAAATAGTTATGGATCTGAAAATCTATAATGTTTTATTACTTAAAATAATCATTTTAATGGTTTTTAAATTTAATTGAAATGTTTTAAATTTAAGTTAACCAGTCTAAAATGTTGAGAAAAAACATTTAACAATATTTAGTTTCAAGAGTTTTATAACGTTAATTAAAGTGGATAATTTGCAATTAAAATATTTTATAAATATTAAATACGTATAGATAAATACGCGGCTTTATAATATCTACATTTTTATACAACAAGTAGTGTAGGTTATATAACAGAAAAAAGATCTTTATAAGCTTACAAATTGAAGTTAAACCTTTACTGAATTATTAAATAGAGAATTTTTATTTTATCTTAACAGAATTTAAACTTAATGTGATATTAAATTTTCTGTTAAAATCAATTTATTAAATGTAAAATAATACAAAAATCGTGTCAAGTAGTTTGCTCTAACGCGTTTAAAGTATCGATAGTTAACATAATTTGGCTAGTGGATTAGAGAATTGCATGTAAATTGATAACACCATAAATCGACGAATATATTTTTAAATTAAAATCCACACACGATTATTCTTTTTAAAATGTATTACAATTTAAGGCGATGATCATTATAAAGTTTACCTACAAAACCAGGAGGAGAGTCAAAGATTTTAGATTACACGAAATAAATTTTAAGTAAACATAATATATTCTAGATTAATTAAAATCACCATATCATCAAATAGATCGAACTTCTAATTTTTGAAATTTAATTTAGCCTATAACTTAACACGATCTTAAAGTGTGCATTAGCCTAATTACACTTAACTATACATATGTGAAGGAAGGAAGAGGAGGGGAAAAAAAAAAAAAAGATTTTTATTATATTAAATTTAAAAGAAAGGGAATTTTAAAAGTGAATGTTAGAAGTTCTATCGGTGAACGCCTAGCTGTTATCAGAATGCTAAATCGCATTAATGTAGCCCTGCGGCTGTCGGCCCATCTGCACTATTACTATTAAAATCATGTAGCGGAACGAATTGGCTACATCCAAATGCTTCCGTTGTATGTAGCATGCAATCGAGCACAAAAGCCTTTAAATAGAAGCCTTACAGCAGGTATTTATTAGTAATAACTCGAACAGAGTACAAATAAAACGCCTTCGTCCGGGTTTGTTTTAACACACCTTATGACCTCCAATTCTGTCTCCTCCTCTTATTATATTGCTTTCCTATTACATTGTATCGCTTCCCCTTTATACCAATTGTTTACATCAAATTACATTACATAATTCATTTAATGTAACAATAAAACGATTGATAAAAGATTTATATTTTAAGAGAAATTACTCGTCAAACATGATAGATTGAAAGAATTGTTTTACATTATACGTAATGTATAATTTACATTAATTATTTAATGTCAAATCTATAAATATAATTGAGAGAGTTCCAAATTCATAAATAATAATGTACATCACGGATACAAAAAAAACCTTTCAAGCTTATTTTTTTTTATCTAGGCCAAAGTAAAGATTCTAGAATCTTAATTTTTCGGGACAGCACTCACTCACTCTTAGCGTAAGCATTTATTATCCTTAAATTGACATGATCAAAACCGTCACAGTTGTTGGCGTTTTTCTTTACTGTCAATAAAGCGTTAGAATTCTTAGTGCGATTCACATGTCAACGGCGGTAAACATTTTTCCTGAAAGGACGTTAAATCCACAAACAGAATGACGAAAGAAGGGGACAAATTTCTTTCCCTTCCTCCTTTAACAAAAATATTCGAGGGGTCTTTCTGGTAGAAATGGAATTGCCGAGCCAATGGATAATTAGCAGGAAGATGGGGGGAACAAGAATGACGTCTGGACTTGGTCCATGCTTGGAGCGTTTTCCCAGGACCCTGTTTTTCACCTTATTCCGAGACCCTTCGAAGAGAAACTTCAAGGTGACACAATCCGACAACATCGTCCCTCTTGGCACCTCATTCATGTCAAGATTGTCCTTCCCTCATGCTAGAATAGGGCGGGCGAATGAGGTAATTCATCAATGATATTTTCAAACGTAATTGCTACGTGGATTGCACTCGAAAAATTACCAAATCCGAGTTAATGTCACTTTGAATAGTTAATACAAATATATATTTTTTCCACATTTAATTTGCAATTTAATTTAAAAAAAAACATTGAATTAAAGGAAATGAAGTAATTCGTATTCCGTTAAATGTTATCTTCTTAAAAGTGCGACTGAACAACACTGACCGTGTCTTATCGATTCTTCATTCACTTGTTGAATTAAAGATCTTGTCACCAACATCTTCGAATCACGACAATTTATATAAAGTTCGGCGATAAGAAACTTAAGAAAAAGAGAGAAATGTATGTACCAGACTATAAATCATCATTTGAGTTTCTTAATAATAAATCAAACGCTTAGACGAGTAGAGAAAAATGAAATTCGTTTTATACTTTCACTTAAAGAAGGGAAAAAATATATATTGCGTGATGAAAATTCGTAATTTTCACATTATTGAAAAATTCTAAGACGTTCATTTTATGTATTCCCCCTCGAAGAGATGGTACTTTTGAGAATTTTATAACATTCCTACAGCGGATCCAGTTTTATTTTCGTCGAAAGTGTTGAATTTCTTGGCCGTGAAGAAATCGTACAGTTAAAGAAATGGACCAAAGTTTCGTCGCGTGAAGAGACTCCGAAAATTTTTTCCTCTTCCAGATATAAAGAACTATCCACCTTGTTACTAGAAAAACATACATATCTTTCTAGTTTTTATGGCGAAGAAGAAAACACTTCGTTTTTCCACATAAAACCATAGCGATAAAAAAAACTTTAAGTGTTACCACAGGAGAGAAGAAAAAGAAAAATTGCAAACCGAGAAATTCATACTAATAACCGTTTATTAAGTCAATGAGTAGCTTCTTCAATTGAAGTCTTGTTAAGTAGTATTAGAATATCTTTTGACACTTGACAATGTCATTACCCGACGTTAACAAGGAACACGTTCTCGTCTACGCGGATTTTAATTGAGCTACTTGTGTGTAGCCCTTGTCGAACGCATGCGTGCCGATAATAATGGCGATCGATATACGATAACTAGAAAAGGGGCGACATTGTTCGGCAGCTGGGGAATTTGTGAGAACGGAAGTCGATCCCTCCCTCTTCCCTAATTTCCGGCACGCGAACTCCGAATTTGACTAAATTCCTTTCGACTATAGGAATAAACGTCCCCGATCAAGGACGTCTGCTTTTCACAGGCTGCTCTTCCTACAGGAAAGAAATCGTGAGAAAGTTTTTTTTTAGATATCCTGCAGGTGTTTTTACATCTCTGTAGGTTGTCGTTACACTCTTAAGTGAATGTAGGTTTGGTGGGTATTTTTACAGACAATAAAGGGTTGAATATTCATATTTAAAATTCGTAAGTATGAGGGTCTGGTGTTAATTTGGAGTTGTAGTTTACTTATATAAAAAAGACTATTGTTGTTTTAATTTACAAATCAAAAGGTGTAGGCACAAACAACTAGAAAATAAAATAAATGAAATCGATACATTTATAAAAGTGGACGAAAATAGTAATATTTTTTCCTTTTGTCTTGAAGACCTTTTCGTAACGTTCCACTATTACTAGATTCTAACCAATTAGAAAACAGAAGGAAGTCCAATTTTTGCGTTGCTAGGAGACCTCACGGAATTTACGTCTATGGTAACATTTAAGAAACAGGCACGTTTACACGGAGCACGAAAATGTAGAGATATCGCGCATTTAGGTTTACGTGTTCAGCTCGACACCGCCTTTGAAAAATACGGTATATGAGGGCAGTTACAAATTCCAGGTTCCAAAGTCGACAATATGAGGTTGTTTAAATTCTAAAGAGGTTTGACCAGTTCAAAAGGTTTATTTCGGTTATTCGTCTTTTCGTGCTACAATAATTCCCTTCGGATATACGAAGCTCCTTCTTTGGCTTACGAATTGAGCGACAATAATTTTACAGCTTTAAAATGTCGAATAAAAGCCTCTAGAGTACAATGTACGATATTGCGGAGTCTTCGTCTATCTTAGATATATATCATAGATTTATGTGTTGATGGATCCAGCGTGGCGATAAAAATGAATATCAGCATCTACTGTTATGATAATTACAAGCTTGACTTATATTCCTAACAATATTAATCTAATATTTTGTTGTATAAGCAGGCTTTACCGTATAGAATACGTAACCATCGTAAAATGAATTCTTCCAATAGATTAGATGCTAAGTTGACCTATAAAAAGAAAATTTACTTGATCCTCGAGAATACATCCGCCTACATTCATATTGAAAAAGGAAGCATAAAGTAAACTCGATGTATTTCTATAGGAATAAAGTAAAAGGAAATATATATAAGTTATAAATATAGGGAATGAAATGAAGAGATCTCTCTGTAATGAGAAGTAATTGGCTATTACTTATCTTCGCGTAAAGCGTTGTTTCATTTATCTCAATCATGGCGATACTGTAGAAAATTTCGACATTTATTACATCCGAACGATAATAACGTTTACTCAGGTAACTTCTGCAGAAAAGGGAAATCGATTTAAGAAATTTGCACCCAGAAAATTTTTCAAACAAGAAAAGACATTAAAGAAAATTTTATCATTACTTGTTACAGGAGCGTTATGAAGTAATTTAAGGTAGGTCACTCCTCTCCGTGAACTTATAATTGAGGGATCAATCTATGGTATATGCTCTGTTTGGTGGGGAATTATCGAATGATTGGATCAAAACACTAGGGAATGAGAAAAATTGATTTTACATCATCCGAACAACAAACGTATCAACTTCATCCGTCTCCGAAATCTGTGGGGGTGGTGGATTTCTCTATTTGAATTAAACATTGAAGATGAAGCCGTCGGGGATAAAAAAATACAAATTCTGATATCAAATAAAATGACACTTGCAAATAGAGAGAGATAACCTTAATTCAAATAAATAAAATCATGAATTTTTAATATATATAGGCTATATTAAAAAAAAAAAAATTGTTACAGATCACAAAGAAAGCGTTTTCATTGTTTGCATATCTATTTACAGTACTCTTTTTATATGATTTTCTTTGTTTCCTCCTATCATTATTTCTGTTTCTTTTCACTCGTTTTATTTTTCTTTCGCCCGTTTCTTTTGTTCGTTTCTTTCTATAATCTGTTTCTTTTGACATCTTTTTTCCCCCAGCTCCTTTATGATTTTTATCTGTTTTCCCCATTTCTTTCAATTAAATCATTCAGTTTGTTTAATTAATTTATTTATTTATTTTGTAATAAACTTAACAATTCAAACAAAAAAGGTATTGCATTAGTGATTTGTAGCTAGTTCAAGAATCGAGCAACATGCCATGTAACCTATAAATGCCTAATATAAGTCATTAACATCGAATTTTATTATGAAACTCTACTCACATAACGCATACCAGTCGTGTCGAGACTATGCGTCAACCGGGAATTTCCGGTTAGGTGCAAGTTTCCGCCATCTCAACGGCCCCCAGACACACCATCCTCCTCACGATACGCGATCAGGATAGAGAACAAGTCAAACCAAGAGATATATTGACCACACCACACCTATTACCGAGACGGAGAGGAATATTTGGATAGATTCCCTATCTATATATTAAATACCAAGAGTAAATTAATCAGAAACTTAAAAAATATACCATAAAAACTAAAATTTTTTGGGATTCTATCTGCGAAAAGATCGTTAAACGTTACGGAAACTTAATTCGTATTAATTTACATAATAATTTTGATTAATTCAACAAACTTAGTAACAACAAAATAAAAGAATCAATAGGTTATTTTCGGAATGAAACAGTCTGCTGCTACACCATTCCATACAAGCTCCAGGCAACAACCATCTGCATCTCGACTCTTTTAATGAAATTACAATTTGAGGCTCGTTACGTAGGAAAATGTGATTTATTCTCAACAAGTTATAATTACAGAGAACGTCTCCGAGTGAGTTTCTTTTGTTTCCCTCCCCCCGTCAACGAAACGGAATAAATGATTTATGCGATTTCCATTTAAGTCGAAACTATTAATTTTATAATAGTAGTTTTATAAATAAATAAACAAGAGAAAAATGTTTAGGGAAGGGAGGAGCCGTATTAATTAAGCTGCCACCTACTTTTGACAGGGGAGGCTCGCACCTGAGACCGTTATCTATTTATATTTTGCAGTCGCGTAGGTGGGTTCGCCCTGTTATCCACCTAATGAATGTCATCTATACTATTAGAAAAGATGACACCTGGAAACGTAACGTAGGTGTCGGGTATTGACCTTATAAGGTAAGGAATGATATGTGATTCTGGTATGTGTCGTTCACCTCTTTTTTTTATTTCTAAATACTTTGTTAAGTACTAAAGCCGATTTCAGTCGAAGAATTAGGGAAGAAGACACTAGAGACTACAGGTTCCATTTCAAATTTCTCTCTCCTTTTTTTTTTTGAAGACGACGGCAATACAGAAATAATTGACGTGACATTATTATATGGAAAAGAGAGTCATAAATTGAATTGGTATCCCGCAAGAGAAACCGAAAATAAACTGATTAAGCTAGTCTAGAAGAAGAATTTGCAAAACGAATGATTTAGCCCTAAAGGAAAACTACAAAATGAGCTGCTACTCCTCCAGGGAGATTGCAAAAACGAACTGTTTACTTCGTAGAAGTTGGTTATGAAATGAGCTCGGTCTATAGTATTTTAGGATATTCATGGGTGAGAGATTTTAAAATTGCAGCAGCTTCAATAAATAAATACTACTTATCATAGTTTCAACTTTTTTTTTCCATTAAAGATTAACGAAGAAAAACTAATATTTTCTCTTTAATTCAAGTAGAAATGAATACTTTTTGAAAGTTGTTTTGTCTAACATTTTTCATTTTGACGTGTGCAATATTTCTCAACTACTTTATTTTAGATTTTCAAATGTAGTTTGCTAAAAAAATAATAAAAAAAAATATATCCACGAGATGAATTTTTGTAGTTTGAAACGATTTTTGGAAAAAGAAACCTTGAAAGAGAACACTTTTCCTTCCCTAGTTTATGTCCTCCGCTGTATACATTATCGAAGAAACGCGAAACGTGTCAGGTAAAGGATGTGCAATCAGGGATGTTGTGATGGAGGTTGTCTACGATCCTACACCGCATCGATCTTTCGTTCTTCCTCCAAACATCTTCAGATTGAAGTCTATTTCTAGAAACAATTCTAGAACCCTTAGGGATTTGTCCTTTCACTTCTTGTTTCTGATTAATCCTTCATTCCGTCTACTCACTCCAAATTAATTCTGCGAAATAGCATGAGTCTATGATAAAAATATTTCTCTTTTTTTTTGAATTTTTGAAGCATTTTCTACGTTCAAAAATAGAGAAACGGAGCTAAAAAAGAATTTTTTTTATTTTTTTTTTAATAAATCACGAGATTTAGAAAATACGGTATTTAAAATTTCCTTTCACTCTACGAAAAATACTGCATAAAACTAAATTTAGGAAGCAAATTCTTATTTGTTTCGTTCTGGTCGTAACGGAGAAAGTCGAAATGCAATTTGTCCTCCTTTTTTGTCATCAGGAAGGCGCACGCCTGCATCTATAACGTGATCACGCAAATGCCATGCACACACGTGATACAGGATGGTTGGGTCGCGTGCTTCGGAGCTACTTCTTCCTTCAGGGGTTTACCCGATGACGGTGACTGCAGTCTTGCAGGAATGTAACTGACCACAATCGAATCTGTTCGCCGTACAAATCCATGTTAGGCCATCAAGCTTCGCTTCATGCCGCCATAAAATGTCATTTAAAAGGTAACTACAGTAATAATTCAGGAGCTTTACTCGATTTGCTTTCGTGAATCATCGCACTCGATGAAATGTATTTAAAAGTCTTCTTCCCTATCTTTAAAAACAAGCTGTGTTCCAGAAAACACACACAACACACACACACACACACACACACACACACACACACACAGAAAAACGAAATTTTAGCCTTTTTATCTTTTAAAAAACAGAAATTTAATCACGAAAGTTTACTCGGGAACACACTAACGAGAACGTAAGGCGATTCATTAACTCACCTGAACTAAACAGAAATGAGGATAATAAAAAAAAAGTAAAAATAATAATAAAATAACTTTCAGACTCCTTGATCGATATAAAGACGACGAGTCAATAAATCGATCTCGGGTGACAGCAAAAGAGGACAGAAGAAAGAAACGATAATTAGTCACGCATGATTCGAGTATGTGCGGTTCTAGCCTCACATTTATCAAACTAGCACCCGAAAAGCCGAGTTCTCCTGTTACCCGTTCTCTTCCCACAGAGAAGATTATAAATCAACTGCTGGGCTTTTTCTCTCATTGTGGGACTATTGTTATCTAAATACCAGACAGAATTCCCTTCTTTCTAATGTATGAATCACACTAACCTATGATAATTACAAGTTTTGTGGAATATATTAAAAATATTGTTGTAGAAATTGATTTTTTTTTCCATTCTTTTCGGAACGTTGGGGAGTGAGAAATTAGTGGGTCATTATTGAAACGACAAGCCATTTATTCTTTAACTGGATTCTTACTAATTAGTTAACCTGAGGCATTTACAGTTCTATAGATCTCTATTAACCGGAAACCGGGTTCAGTCATCCGTGCCTCCTTTTCGCAGCACAATTAATTAATAATTAATATTAACCGTAATTCGTTTCCTCCGAGGACGAACTGGTCACTGACCCCTCGTCTCTAATAAAAATTTAAACGATTCGCAAAATCTTAAGATTCACCCCATTCAACACGGAAGTCGAATGAATTAAACTAGCTATTTTCAGTTTAAGATTTTTTTTTACGAGTAGCGAACCTTGAATGATTTTTTGGCACATTTTCAATCAGGTGGGTCCACGAACTCGAAGGACGTCATAGAGAAACTGAATCCAAAACAGGAGTTATCTCTAAATAACGAAGCTATTGGTAATTGGTCAACAATGTGGTGAAAGACCAACGTTTTGTGTTTTTCTCTCTACATATATTTGTCCGTTACAACAGGTTAATCGACTAGCAACCGCTATACAATAGAAGGAAGAAGGAAAAAAAAAAAAAAAGAAATATTGAGGACAATTGATAGATTTTTCAACAACTCATCAATTATCGGAACTTGTGCTGTAGATGTTCACTAAAATCGAAATGATGGGCTGACGTGTTATTTGACTGAGTCAGCTGTCTAAGTTTGCTGACTCTCTTTTCCTCTTCTGAGGATGCTTCATCGGAGATGACTGGAATCATCTCATGCGGAATTCTTCTTCTCTGTCCAACTTGTTTACTGAATCAAATGTCACAGGTTGATATGCCACCTCTACAAAATTCTATTGTTGGAAACTTTATCTCTACTAAATTCTACATCTTATAAAAGGATTTCTATTATAAAAATATATAAAATATCTTTTTTAATATCATCAGAATGTCTAGAACAGCACAAACATTGAAGTTTTATATAAATATAATACCATTCTAATTAAGTTATTGTTCAGAAAAGAAATAATTCGAATGCATTCATCTTGGCTCTCCCACCTAACGTTGGCATTCAAGAGATTAAACCGGTTCAATGTCAAAGGTTATTGTATACTGCGCTTTTTCTTTTCTAGCTGCAGACAATATAAACTTCGAATGATAAATTATGAAGCTGTGAACTTTAATTAAAAGCATAAACTGCATGTAAAAATAACTAATTAAAATCATTATATTACGCATCGTCCTATAAAAAAAAGCAGAAGAACCGTACAAAATTGTATATTCATTTAAAAAAAGCAATCCGTAAAGAGGAGTTAGGAAACAGGAAAATGTATTCTACATTCTCAGAATGGGAAATTGAGTTGGAATTATTCCTGTTTTGTGTATTCCCAACGACAATCGTTACAGTATTCGTCGATAGATAATTGCTAGAGAACTTCTCTCTTATTCAATTTGCACTTCATAAACTGGAATACTTAACTTCTATTCTAATCGAAATATCTTATTTAAATGTGTTATTTGGCGGTTAATCTATATGAAAATTTCTAACAATTCTCTCTAAAATCATTTTATATTTTTAAAGACCTTTTAAAATCTTTTCTGTAAAAAGATTTTTAGCTCTAGTCCATTATACATCTTATACTTATTTGTTACAGTTCTCTAAATCTTTAAGAGTTTTTTTGATTGATTTCGATATTCTACATTCTAGAAGTACTTTTTTAAAAAAAAGATTGGAGAAAAATTTACTTTCGAAACAGGTCATATAATAAATCTTTTTAAATATTATCGAGGTAATATCATTGAAAGTCTTGGCAGCTCTATAAAAATATGAATTCCGAATACGACCTTGCTTCACATTTTAAACAGGAATGCCAAATTTCCAGATAAAAGAAACCACGGATAGCGATGAATTCTTAAGAAGTACGAACAAACCACTTTATATAGAAGCTTTTGAAGTACGTTTTACTCTTTAAAAGCATTTATAAAATTGTATAAGAAGCGAGTTTGGCCCTTTTTAATATTAACTATTAATATATTAAGCCACTTAAAATTGCACGGATAAAGTAATTTACTATCGGGAATTATATTAGCAATTTTAAAGAAATTTCTTCGACTTTAATGTTTCGCTCCATTACAGAAGATTAAAACTTTCGATTTGTTTGAAGCAAATTTTATATAAAGTTTAAGAATTATTACAATTATTTAAGTTTTAAATCGGAATAAAAACGTGATACGAGTTTATTCACGGTCAGTTTCTTAAATCATTTAGCCAGGGACTTAATTAAAACGGAAACTTCGTCTTAACGAGTTGAGAAAAAGCATTTCTCACTTCGTTAATAGAGAAGAGCGTGTTTACAACTTTATTCCTTTTTTTCTTTCCTTCCATCAACGGCGGGGGCGAAATTCAGCAACAGGTGCAGGAAGCGGAAACCATTCTTTTGTTAACCATCCGCAGCTGTCGGGAGGTAGAAGGGGAGTGAATACCTACCCAGGTGTTGGAAAGAATATGTCAACTGCATTGTCCACCTTATCTCCGCTTACGAATAAAGAACTTCCCCCTAGCTGACCGGAACACGATAATAGGGGTGAAGGGCCGATTTCGAACTGACCTCTTCCTTTTCAAAACGCTCACACACCTGGTCTCTTCATACAGATTGGATCGTAAAATCTCAACAGATGGTCGCTTGATGAATTTTTAAAAGGCAAGTATGTTAATAAGTGGCTTATCCTGTCTGTAATTACTCTCCTAAAAACTAATATTAAATAAAACAGTTTCTGTCTGTCGAACGTCTAAAGTCTGTTTAACACATTCGACTAATTCAAAAATGCACCTGCTTAAAATGTTTTTTTTTCATTAATTTAAAAAAAGAGTCAAACCAGAATACAATCCGATCGAAATGTTTGATTTCTTTGCTCATTTTTTAAGTAAATTTCACTGTTTTATTTTAGTGTATTTCATCAGAAATTCAGTTAAATTATGACTCTTATTAAATTAATTTATAATGAATTTTTCAATGATAATTTGTAAAATTTTATAGTAATTTAAAACTTGTGACAAAACACGAAAACATGTGTGAAGAATGTATATCAAAAGACCTTGTAGGTTTATAAATAACAGTCTGTTAAAGCTATCACATGGCAGTTTATCATTACATTACACTACTTCGATATTCGAGTTATACGTAATGCGATGATGCAGAACTACTCAAAAACTTATTATGTACTAAAATATCAATTCTTCGGCCAATAATTTTAATAATTCGATTCGATTTTATCACTCGAAAAACAAAATAGATACTAAAATAGTTTTATCAAATAAATCCATTTGAAATTGAATCGATTGAAAGCATTACGGGATTCAATATTGATCAGATCGTGGGGATGAAACATCACTTTAATTTAATAAATGGAACATTATATATTAAGCCATATGTTTGACAGGGTGCGAGTTACGTTAACTACAATCGGGAGGCATCGAATCGATAGAATAAATCACGTGGTAATTACGCCACTATTGTTTTCGTGTAATTGTCACGAACTTCGAAATCGTTATCGTAGTTACACTCGTCGAGCGTAGAAATTAACGATATTCACCCGCTTTTTTTAATATTAAACTTACGATTTAAATATATGAAAAGTCAGGTGAATGTTCTTCGATTATTAAGCGAAAAAAAACTAATTTTAAAACGCTTCTAAAATTGAGCGAGAAGAGTCACCAAAATCAAAAATAGAGCGCAGTAATTTAGGTCAGGGCCTTTCTTTCGGAATCCTTTCCGTCAGGTGATAATTGGGTACGTTTTTTTTCCAACAACCCTCCGATAAATAAACAATTAATTCGTCAATTTAGAAGCGTAAGAGTGAAGTTTCATTACTCTACAAAATCTGCGCGTACATCGATCACGTGATTGTCAAAAAAATTTTTCTTCTTCTTCTTATTAAAAACTCGCTTCTTTAATTGGAGATGTGAAGAGGCAACGGAGCATGTTACTCCCCGAGGTGATCTTTAACAAACGCGGTAATTGCTCCGCTTCCTCTTTGGTAACATAATTTTGGAAAGGCGTTTCGATCGTGTAGGCAGGAGACAGACAATCTACTCACTATTGACGTGACGGACGACGTAAGACAGATTGGAGTGGCGCATAACCGACCGTGAACGTGACAACGAGATTAAAGATATTTCACCAGGGATGGATCGTCTCTCTGATACTTTTCCACGTAAAATAATCGGAAAGAACGATGCACTTCCGTCGCTAGAATAAAAGGTTACAGTCGATTTTTACACTGTGATGGAAAGTCGAACGCGGTTTGAGAAAACGCAACAGTCGCTCGCTTGTGTCTTTTTAAACATAAGAAAACGGATTGGATAAAAAGAGCAATTGAACGTTTCCTTCGAAGATTTGGAACGGATCGTTACAGCAACGCTTTATGCGTGAAAAGAAAGTCGCTAGATGATAGTAGTACTTTAAGAAGATGCGCTTTAATGGAGGAGAAAAACTGAGCTGGGAAAATAATTATTTTACTACAATTATATACTGAAATCCGAACGTGTATTCGACCCCATAAACGGAGGTGTGTTCTAAAATAGGTTGAAATAAAAATAAAATGTTGCACATTTTTATTATTGTATGCCACGAAAACAATACAGAAACAATGAGCCTGTCGTTAACGTTAATCTCAATGTGAAATCAACGTTTTTATTGTCATTAACTTCAAATTTGTTAATTGTGCGTTTTTTATACAGTACGCGATCAAATTCCGTACGTATACTGTATATAAATTTTAAAAAGTGTCACTTTTCTCAGCTAATACTGAGTTTTGTTAGCTTCTAAACTTCGCACTTTGTAGATTTTCAATTACAAAAGAGAATTTAGAGAGGAAGAACGATTTGTAGTTCTTCGATCGATTGTAAAGGAAAACGTCACGTGACCGATACACGTTGGATGTTGCCACTTCGATCGATCTTTATTGTTGTCGCTACACCGCTAAATGTTGCGACCTTCTCTCTCGACGAAATTGCACAGAATGACGTAATTCTAACCGTTAACTTCAGTTATGCCCTAATATCATTTCATAAATTGAGATAATCACAGTTTCTATATTGGATCTAATAGTCTTCGATCGAGCGATCGAAAATTTGAACTTTGGCTAAACATTGATCCAGTGGCGCGTTATAGCTTCGTGGAGCCCAGGCCAATTTCAATTAAGGAGCCCCCCATGTACAGTGTTAACATTTCTCTTCGAGGGAAGTTTTTGGGGAAATATTTTCTTATAATAGATTGGTTTGAGGTCCCCAGGCAATCGCTCTTTTCGCCCGTAGGATAACGAGCCACTGCATTGATCTGTACCAAAAATCCTTGAGAGATGGCAACAAACTGTTTGATAGTCGAAGTCGCTACTTTAAAAAGAAATCAAACTACCATACGATTTTAACTCGGTGGCAATTGGCCGTGACGTAACGCTATTCGTAACTAGAAAGTCTTCCTAGGTCACGCAACTACGGAAATGTTATGCAAGTTTTATACAAAAGGACGGAAGATCGTACGTTACGGTCACCACCGCGGAAGTTAGTTTCCTGTAACACTCATTACAGTGTGATTTTTCAGAAAAAAAAAATCGATAATCATCCGACATATTACTTCTATTAAGTGTTGAAACCTGCAACAAACACCGGTCATTTTATTTTATATTTTTGCAACGAAGTATAAAATTGTTAAAAGCAGAAACCCCGAGCCTTCTTACATAAAGAGTTAAGTAACTAGAAATTGAATGGCTCTCATTTTTATTATAATCATCCGAAATGTTAATTATTATCGACCACACTAAGTTAATGTGTCAATAAACAAGTTTTCTTCCGACGAAATGCATTAATATCTCGACTTCGCTGCAAAACGACACGATAAAATTCGAAGATTTACCGATACATTCAGTAACGAGTTCCATATCAGACTGAAGTTACTATAAGAGACGTTCGATACCAACACTATTTGATCTTATCACAGATCACTATTTAAATAACCGACTGAAAAAACGATAAAAATCTGTCCTTTAGTCATTTTATATTAAAATACGATATTTTAAAAAAGTATTTTAGAAGTTGTTTACAATTGTTTCGGGATTTTCTTATCGAATATATTCTTTTTTCCCCCTTAAATATATAACTAAATTACAGCCAAACTTCGATTTCGAGCTTCCATGTTTGCCTTAGAAACTGAAGCAGCTCAAACAATGCATACTAACACGAGTAATTCATAATACTGAAGTGTTCCATTCGCAAGTATTTTTAACGCCTTTCGAAGAGCCTATTACTTATAAAATCAAACCTAGGTATAGCGCTGTTATAATCTAATTTTTAAACTTGTTGAAGGAGAACGTGACGATAGTCATCATCCTTATAAATCATCTCTGATGTATAATTCCATTAAATTTTTATGGATTATTCATCTAAAAGATAATCTGAAGAGCAAAGGAAATTGCCTTCGATTGCCATTGAGAATTTCGAGCAGAACGATATTTCATATAAACGAAGAGCTAGAATAAAGTTTAGATAGCGTGAAAGATACTTTAAAACCAGCTTAGCATCTAAAAGTTGTTCTTTTTTTCGGAAACGACATTTTTATTGTCAACAGGAACGAGCAACGAACGATCAAGGATATGCAAATATGTAAGAGACTCTTCATGCGTATCGAAAACTTAAAGCCGGAAATTTCCAAATAATGAAGAGAGATGAAACGTTGCAGCTTTTCTAGATAGGAAAACGACGTGCTTTGACATTTTCAGCAAAGAACTTTAAGGATTAAAATCTTGAATGTTTAAGTGGATTAACACTTTGATGATTTACCGCTCGCACGCTTTTTATAATAAAATGATCCTGCAGGTTTAGTATTTTAACTTTGTAATCGTAATCAAAAATAAGTGATGTATAATTACTAAAATGAAAATAAAATTATCTTGTTTAAATTCCTGTATAAAATCATCGTCTCGATGTTAATGCGCGTAAAAATAATTATTTTACTTCCTTAAATTAACTCAGAATCTTATAAATCGTCGTAGAATATGAAAGCAATTTAATAAACTATTATTATTCATTTAAGAACATTTGTATACATTAAATTTACAAAGAAAAAACAAAAGTTGCAGCTTGTTTTTTTTCTTGGTTAAAAGGCTTTGATGCAACTTTTTAAATTAAAATTATCAGAATGTCTTAGAGAAATCTCTGCACAAACAACACTGAAGGTACAGGATAGTCAATTATCCAAGCTTTCATTTATCGAAGAGTCTATTAGTGATGCAGCCTTTTCAACAGCCTCACGATCTTCCGAAATTGGGTGCGGGAGTAATAATCCTTTGGGCAAATAGTTCCTTCTATCGAATGCTTTAACAAAGTATCTTCCATGAAAGAACTCCCAACGAAACTCGTTCTATAAAAGAGCTATAGAGTACAGTATTGGAGTAGTAAAGAAATCCTACCTTTCGGAAATTCAATCTCAAAGTAATAGTGTACATGTAGTAGAGTCGCTTTTCAAGATTGTACGATTACAAAAATGTTACTAAGGACACGATTAAACAATCCCTCCGCTTGTTACCAGTAAGATATACGCTGTACTATTATTACACAAACCGAGTAACAACAAAACTTTATACAATGCAATAAATTGTTAAAATGTGTGCATTAATAATTGAATTGTATATCCGTTTCGACCAGTCGTTATGTTCTATTGAAAGGATTTCAATGGAGATAACTTGGGTATGCTCCAGGGAAAAACCTGTTTAATTTTCATACCCGTTATGTCAAATACAGATGTAATTCTTTATTATTGACAAATTCTTGTCTTATAATTAAGAAATCGCCAGTATCAACACACATTACTTTCTTTTGTTAAAATTTATATTCAAATCTACAGCTTATCCTTTCTGAACAATTCTTGGATGGGTTAATTATGGATTCTGCTACAAGAGCTTTAGAGAGATACCAGGAATTAATTCGTTCCTCAATTACTATACATAAACATACCTATAAATTATGTTAGTGTATGGACGGATAATTGAGATAATACAAATCAATTATAATTTGATATACTTTCATACAAAATTCTCTACAGTAAAGAAAATTATTTTTCACTATAAAGATAAGCTCCTAAATTCACTTCTAAACATAACAATTAAACAATTGCTCTATTTTGTATTAAACTATAACAGAATAAGAACGAATTAAACTTATTTAAATTCTATGGGTTTTTTTTCCTAATATCGATACGTGAGAATTTAAAAAAGGATTTCCGGAGGTCAAAGTTAATTATACAATTTAAGTCTCAAACGAAAATCTTTCGCAAGGGAAAATACGAAGTATGTAATTAAGACGAGATATCTCCTGTGTAAAAACCAAACGTTTCAGTATGTAATCATGTGAATGAATATTGCTGTGTTATTTACCGGCAGTAAAGTGTGTATTAATTTGATTACATCTTTGATATATTCGCTCTTAAATTAATTCCACTCAATAGATTTTTTTTTTTTTTTAAAGTTCACTTCTACAAACCTAAGTAAATAAAAGCAATGAAACGTCAAACAAAATCTGAAAACATTAAAATAATACTAGTTTCAACATCCTTAAATAAAAAGGTACGATTTTCATTTTTCGACCGTCTTTACCTTTTCGTCTGTTCCCCTCCCCTTTTCCCGGTTGAAATGTCGAGAAATGACGTCAGAAACAAGATTTTAAGCCCTTAATGTACCGTCTTACCTTCTAATGACATACCAAAAAAGCAATTTTTAGGCCGCGGGCTGCGAGAAACCGGATCGGAACGATTTTACTCGCGCTCCCTCCGAATCACGTGATTAAGGGGGTGAACGAGAGAGAGAGGAAAATGTAGGTCGTTATCCAATCTATTAAAGCCGATGTCAAAAGTGATAAGAAGCCATCCACCATAAAAAAGTATTATGTATATCCACATCGGAGTTTGCCCGTAATGACCGGGCTCTAACAGAAAACTGTTTTGACAAATGGGCCTCCCTGTTTGCAGAAGTGAAATATTGAAAGTTTTCCACTTTCGGTACGAGGGATTCGATGATTTGAATGAAGGTTTCTCTAGGAGGAGAAAAAAATAAAAAAAACTCATTTCTAGCCAAGCAGCTTTTCATTTCTCTACCTCTATTTATACATATATTCAAACAAAGAAACGTAGGATTCCACGATCGGAAAATAAACTAAAATATTCTAAATAAGAAAGCGAAAGAGTATTTTTGTTTTCTTTTTATTTTGGTTAAGGCAAACAGCAAAGGAAAGGACACTTGTGTATTTATAAAGGTAAAATATTTATAGAGCTACGAAAAGAGAATGCAAATTCCAATCGTGGACAATTGCCGAAGAAAACAAACGAGATAGAAACGATGTAAAATTTCATCAGGCAACAAAACTATTTTGAAAATGTTTCTTTTACTTTAATTATTGGATTTTTCTTCCACATCAATCGATTGTTTCTTTTTCAATCTTTACTGCGTAAGAATTCCTCTCTCTTTCCGAATTTATTATTATTCTCTACGTCCTTTGTCTCTCTTCTCGTTAACCTGTGTCTTTTCTTTTTATCTTAATTCTCTCAGTCGTCTTCTAATTTGTGTACTCTATCCTTTATCTCATATTTTCTTCTCTCTCTTATCCTTCCAGCTTATTTTTCTGCTTCTTCAAGAATAAAAAATAATTATACATCGTCTCTTTCAGAATTTCTAATAATTAAAAACAATTAATACACGAGTTAATACATTTTTTATTGCCGGAATCTCGAAGTTTAAATTCGAGACAATCATTTACCATTCAAAAAATAGGTTAATGTTACCCTAGGTGCCAAGATGGCGGTTCGTCTCCGATTCCAGCAAGGAAACAGTGGGACGCACGTTCTAACCTAACCTAACCTATTCTAATAAATTACCATAATTATTAGCAACCAAATTATTAGAATAGGTTAGGTTAGAACGTGCGCCCCACTGTTTCCTTGCTGGAATCAGAGACGAGCCGCCATCTTGGCACCCAAGGTAACATTAACCAAAAAATATTTTAGAAAATAAACTAAAATTTAATTTTAAAAAACTGTTTAAATCAGATACTCTTCCGTACGTTAAGCTTACAGGAAACCTCCATAAAATTTTATAACCTTTAAAAAGTGTATACTGATATAAAATATATTTTTATAAGATTATTAACCTATTAATTCAACTATTAATACAATTATAAAATCCGAGTTAGATAGCATTACGTCATATATCTGTACGAACTTCCTGAGTTTCGTCACGTTTATTATCTTTCCAAATGATTAAATCTTTTTACCTGTATCATCAATAATAAATAGTAGCAACTAGTGTTGTAAGTTACGTTTTTCATTTATTTTATAATACAAAACACTAAACAAATAACATTAATTATTTAAACACAAAACACATGAGTTAATTCAATAATTTAATGTTTAGTGTTTTGTTTAACTATTTACTTGTTTGAATGAAAATTTATTTACCGCAAAAATACACTAAATTTTGTTTTCTGTATAAACAAATAGCTTTTGTAGTACTGTATATGTAAATTTTATCGAACAGTTTACAGTGTATCTTGTATACATTACTGCGTATAAAATACTAAATAGTCAATGTATAAAGACACTAAATTCTTTTATATATATATAACCTATAACATATAGGCCTATACATACACACACAATAAATTTTAAATTATTTTTATAAATGGAAACTCCTCAAATGTCAGATAGTATCTTTTTATACATAAGATGTAGAATTATTATATTAATAAAAGAACTGAATAAAATGCTTTCTAATTCAAAAAATTTATGACTATTTCTAAGTAATAAATTAACATTAAAGTCTTTCCTAGTCCTAGAAGAGGTTATTTTTATCGTAAAAATCAATCCGGATATATATGCGATTTGATTTTCTTTTTAAACATTAAAAATTCTACTGCTTTAAATAGTTTTTAGAAAAAAAATAATAAAAAATATTCTAAAATCTGTTTCAATACAATGTAAATATGAAAATCTCTTTTATAGATTTTATCCAAATTTAGCTTGGAATAAAAAACTAAATTGTATTCTGTGGTCCTTCCTTTACATTAATTCATTTTTTTTTCTTTTTTAATTATGAAAGAAATCGCATCAAAGATATATTTTATCAATAATGTTCGCCTTTTCTCCTTCATGAATTTTTTATATATTTTAATTCCTATCCGACTAGCGTTATCAATTTTTCCCTCCCCTCGTTTCTTTTCGCCTCCGCCACTTCTTCGAACGTTCTTAAAAAGATATAATTTGAACGGAGTTGTTTATTAAGTGGCCGGTTAACCTTGGTTATATTGGTAACGACATTCTAGCCCAAGGTTGAAGTTAGTGCCATAATATGCATAAACAAACGCCTAATATTGTCGGCGGAGTCGTTGGTGTATTACAGTTCAGCCTGATAAAAACAACGCTTAATTATACCTTTCCTTTGTTTTGTATAAAAAGGACGAAAGAACTCTTTCGGGAGGGTAGGAAAACTGGAAACTATTCCACTTTAGGGACTATTTTAAAAAAAATTATAGATGTTTTTCGTCTGTAGTTATTTTAAAAAACGTGAAAATTATCATGCATATCGTATTAATCAATACAAAAACTGTAAAGAACGTTGTCATAGATATGGGTTCAGAGGGTGAAGGTACTAGTCTTCCGCTCTTGATCCTGGCTGATTTTCGAGCTGGCACAAATCTTTAACGACATCCGACCCCTTAACACCATCTCGACGGCAATTATTAGGAGTAGGGAATTCCCGGATTCGAAGAAAACTTATGAACCGCTATGGGCACGCCCTATCTCTATAAATTAATGCTATTTTTACTAACAAAAAAATATCTTTAAAATCGCTACTTATTAGTACAGAAATATTCTATATGTTTTATTTTTTTAAAAAAAAAAAAAAAAAATGGCAGCTCTATTCCAGGCCCCACAAGCTCTGTGGTCTACCCGAGTGAACCATAATAAACATGGAAAAACAATCCATTCAGTATTAGGAAGAAATGGAGTTAAATAAAATTTGTTTAATTATTTCATAAGTTTTCATAAAAGACAAGAGATGATTATTGCCACGAAGATTTTTGATCGGATAGGAAACTAATTTCAACTATGCTACATTTTATCTTTATCTCGCACTCAAATTATTATTTATTTATTTATATGTGACATACATATATATATATAGGTAAAATTAGTGAAATGTAAAAAGAAGAATCCCTTAAATATCATCTTTAATTTTCTAATCATATCCCAGAGAATGTAAACAAACCTCGGGGCTACCTTAATCCTGATGTAACAAGTCAATTCTTAGAATGAAGTGACTAATTCAGTCTTCCTGTTGCAGTTTGGCAAGTTGTCAACAGACAAAATTTTATGCTTCTTTTTTTTCTGTTTTTCTTGTCATATTTAATTTTGATTCGTCAGAAAAAAATAGGGTTTTCAGTAAATTATTACATAAACAATTAATATTTATACTTATGACTTAAGTTTGTAAACATTATTAAGCGTCACGAATTCACCGCTTATATTTAAAATCTATGTCCTTCCGTCATTTACACGTCATATTTACTATTAACTTTAGATTAG
The DNA here is from genome assembly GCF_030686945.1 of Centruroides vittatus. Taxonomy (NCBI): domain Eukaryota; kingdom Metazoa; phylum Arthropoda; class Arachnida; order Scorpiones; family Buthidae; genus Centruroides; species Centruroides vittatus. Next base: position 197,168 of record NW_027120685.1, on the reverse strand, counting down.
TATGTTGTAAAAATCTGCTGTTAATTTACAGTGAGAAAATCGTGGAGCAAGTCGAGCATCGATTTATACTTATAGATTAACCTAGTTAATCAGAAAATACATTAAAATTACATTCATCACTTAATTTTATGCTTCATCTATTACTTTAATAAGAGAAAAAACACTGTAAATATTCCAATTCGATAATATTTTTAAGTATAAAAATGTTATTTTAAAAAAGAATTTTAATAAATTGAATTACATAAAAGTGTTTTATCATTAATGAATCGGTTCGTCGTCGACAAATAAATGAATAATCGCGAAGATAATTAAAGAAAGGACATTATTATTAATCAAAATTAAACAAGTAGATATGAAAAATAGATTAATGAATAAAAATATATAAAATAATAAGACTGGAAAGAGCATTAAAAACAAAAAAGTTTTGTAGATAATTATAAACTTATTTTTCTACGAGATAACAAATCCCAGTTCTCTAGTTTGAAAGTATTAAGTATATTAAATTCGCTTAGCATAAAAAGAATTTTATGAACGACGTTAATACAAAAATTTTAATCATTTCATTCGAGTAACAGATGGCAAGAATAATGTATTGCCTAACTTCGATTTAGCGCAACCGTTCGTTGGCATCAAACTAAAATCCAATGCGACGCTAAATCGAAATGCCTCGTACTAAAAATCACACGTAATAATGAGGTCTGTTCTACGTGGATTTTGCATTAAATCCGCGTGTAAATAAATGGTTCTTTCTTTAATATTTACGAGGGAGATCTATCCGCACGTCTTTATTCGCGCTTTACTAGGATAACACTATTTCGGAGAGCGCTATCTCGAGGTGTAACGTTCCTAATACAAAAAGTTTGATTATAAAACGCTCTTTAATACACAATATTTTGTCTCGAAGAAGTTTTAAGTTATTAAAACTTTGTATTCTAACACACGATTTAAAATTTAATAACTATAACTCAATAATTTAAAAAAAATTTAACTGATTTACTATTAAAATCATTAGCTAATTAAACGAGTAAAGCTAAAAAAGAATATATAAAAATTTTAATTTATATAATTCGATTTTTTCCTTCAAAGGCTTTTTTATACACTCAATTTTTAATAAATTATTCAATTATTTTAAAGCGAAGAAGATATTAATTAACGCTAAAAAACACTTTGAGTATTGACTTAATCTTCAAAGTTTACGAAGTGTAGCTGTAATTGGATATTTTATTAATAAAAAGCAATTGCTAAAGTAGAAAAATATTTCATTTTTAATAAAAAAAAAAGAAATCCCTTATGAGAAGAACATGTTTAAATTATATAACCCGAGAATTAAAAAAAAAAGTACATTTGAAACTTCTGAATCGTTCTCTCTTACTAATTTTAGAATTAGTTTTAAAAATTATTTTTCCATCAGAAAATAAAAAAAAGTTTCAAGCGAGTAATAGGAGAAGATAAACTTTTTCCTCCTCCTCTTCCATTTTTGTAAGAAAAGTTTGAAAATAAGAAAATGTAATGAAGACTGTTCATTTAAAATGCAAATTATACAGATCGAATATTTAATTTTATTACCGCAAAAAATTTTTATATAATTTTAATAAAATATCCTATAACCTAATTAGAATAAATGTCTATTTGGGATATATTTGAGAGAAGAAAATTGAAAATCAGCACAGTCAAACCTCGATATAGCGCCTCCTTCATACTTGGAACGGACATTCCCTGATTACTCTTCGGTATCTGTAAATTAATAATATGTACGATTTGGCGTTATAAATGACATTCTTATCGCCAAATTATGCCATTTGTAAGCTCTCAAACTTGTCTGTACTGTACAGTACATCTTATAGCACACAGTCGAACGACAATTTAACGCCTCTGAAAATGGCACTAAATTGTGTGTGGCGCTAAATTGAAGTAACGTAAACAATAGGTGTTATATAAACTATAGTAAGGAGATCGGAACGCAACTTTGAAAATGGTACATTTAATAATTCAGACACACCCGAACAATTCTCTACTTAACGTTTTATATAAATCTATAACGTTATATAGGAACTTTACGAGGATGGCGCTATATAGAAAAGCACTACATCGAGATCGTTTGAAGGTATTCTTATTGTTACTTCGGTTTAACGCTACACTGGATTCGTTAGAAATTTCAGAAACGAAGAAATAAGGGCACTATATCGAAGTTTGAATATTCATAAGTTACATATTTAAATCTATTTTTGAAATTATTAAAAATATAACTAGTTTACGCTTCAGTAGATATTTAAACAAATTAAAGTTGAATGTATTTATATAAGCTACGACTAAATCTGGATATATATAGGGCCTATATATATAATTACGAATGTTACAACTATTTTATGGTAGAATGATGCAAAACAAAAACAGGAAGTATTTTTAATAAATCGTCAGCATAAATTCTGACCCAGTTCTTTTATAAACAGTCCATGAAATATTACCTAGGTCAAAATATAATAATAATAATAAAAAAAACTATTTTTAACAGAAAGAATTGCTAGTGGGAACCTTTTATATACTTTTATAACGGTAAAGAAGCGTGAGGAACGTGTTTAGCAATGTAAAGATAGCGTGTTATTATATTTATACACTTAAAATGGATTGCTGGAAATCCAGATAATATTTCACTACTTTTCTCTAAAGTTTTGTCACCTTTGTTACGAATTTCAGATGCAGTTTACACAGCATTTTCGATTTTTAAAACTTTAAAATGATCAATTCTTCCGAAGGGATTTTGTGCAAAATTAAAAATCGATACGATGATAACGCATTTCATTACTTAAAAGATTTTAAACGCCATTTTGCCATAAATTTCTCTACATTAAATCATCATATCGTTTGTTTTTGTCACTAGTTTACTCGATAAAGGATTAATCATCAACCATCTTTAAAGCCGCTTAATTCCTAAATAACAGTTTGGAAGGATTAAAGATAACTTAATAAAGATTTAACTTAAGAAAATGGTTGCTAGACGAATTATTTTCGTATAAGTTATAAAAGTCAAATCCTTTAACGTAAGTTCTTCATTTTTTTTTATAAATTGGATAAGATTTAAGATGCTAGAGATTAGCGGTAGTTCAAACTGTTTAGCGGCATTTATTTTACTAGACTTTATCAATCTACTTTTTTCTTTATCCTCCTCCTATTATTATTAGTATAGTTAAAGTTTAAAAAAAGAATGATAATCGAAGATAAATTGCGGTTGAAGAAGAAGAAAAGAAGAGAGTTATCGAACGAGGTTTCATAAGAAACGACTCGTTAATCTTATTCTCAATTTTGCAAAAGGTAAGATGTTCCGACAAGTAAAAAGAAACAACAATCGGTGGTAGAAGATAAAGAAAGCCAGTCCATGGCTAAACGCATCTTCTTATAAAAACTTCCATTATTTACTCTATCAACTACTTTAGTATTAAAGATAAATATCGCCGTTGCTCTCTCTCTCTCTCTCGCTCGCTTTCTCTCTTTGGAAAATGTTAAGGAAGATTAATAGAGAGCATCGCTTGCCCCATTATTAAGGACACCCCCGCGCTACCTGCAATGCGTAATGTTATGGAGCTCGGAAGAGCGTAAACGAAAAAGTTCTCTAGCGGATTTTAATATGTTAGAGCTTGTTTAAAATGCCAAGAGACAATTTCTTAGAAAATTTAGTTCCGTTACATAATAAATAAAGAACGGAAATTTCGTTCCACAGGCTTTAGAAATTGCCTTCATTGTAGAAATATTGTTCTTGCGTAAGAAAGTTTTTTTTTGGTTTATCTTTTAGAGAGATAAGGAGGTATTGAAATTTTAGGCACGTAGGCAAAATTCGGGCGGATCCCCGTCAAATTTTGCTCTTCTGCCCTTCTATTAATAAAAAATTCAATTCGTGATCTAATTAAGTTAGCATCGCATAATTCTAGTGTTTACGTTAAAATGTATAAATATAACTATAAATCTATAAATAAAAGCCATGAAACAGCATTAAGAAAATCCTATAAATCAAAAAGATAGGAGAATTTAGTAGAAAGTCGGAAATCTAAAAGAAAAAAAAATTAAGATTTTTTTCTAAGGATCCATCAACATGGCTGAAGGGAGAAGAAACAAAGAAGAAGTAAAAAAAAATCAGGACGTTTTGCCATTTCTCATTTCTTTGTTAATCCGGCGGAAGAAGGGCCTCGAGAGAGACATTTAATGAGATTTTCAGACTTTTCCTAAGCTTCTCCTTCTCCATTATTGCGGAAGGAAAAGAGCTAATGATTTATCTCCAACGCGTATTAATAGGTGGAAGGAGAAGCGTAGACGACAATATGGCTAAGGAGGAAGGTGAGAGCACAAGTGGCGTCCGTTATTATGGGGCTTCATTAAGGGTTTACATGTTACGGGAGAAGTCCAATTCGTTGACCTAATGAGAATAAACTGTTTCCGGTTTGACCTCGGGGAAGGATTGGAATGTGTTAACGCCTGATTTTTTTTCCTCCCAGCTTCGGTAATACGAACGAATGTTTACTTTTTTCCTAGAGCTGGAGAAGATTTGATTACGTTACCCTTTCTCTTTTCTAATCTTTGCCTTCATTTTTCTGATCTCTCCAATCGATTTGTGTCAGATTTATCCTTCCAATTCTTATTTAGCTTTATTTATTCAGAAGTTATTTATAGAAAATATTGTTTAAGTATGTGGATCACCCTACAAAATGTCTGTATTCGATAAGTTGGTAAAGCGCTTTGATAACTGAAATTAACTCAATTATTCGCCATTTGAAAAGTGATTTGCTTATGAGCTTTTGATCGATTGCGACGTGATCTGCTTTCAACTAATTAAATTTGCTGTTATGTATGATTTAAATCCGATAAATGAGCCGACAGAGAACTTTACAAACCTCCCCCCTCATTCTAATACCATCGCAAGTAGAATGGCCTTTGCCCACGTTGAAAGTTTCAAATATGGCATTATAAAGAGCGATTATAAGAAATTGAAGAGACTATTTAATCCCCAAAATGGACGTTGAACTCTCCAAGAAGAAAAAAATAAATAAAAGTAGATAGTTCTTCTCAGTTAGACTTTGCACTAATCTCCGTCTGGCTAAATCTTTCATCCGCAGAGTTCTTTTCTTTGGGTTTTACCGAAGTTCGTTCTAGTGAGTGCTCACATCGGATCAGAAGACCGTTTGATCCTACCTCGCAATTTTTTTAAAACCGTATTAAGGGTCTGTCTCATAAGGATAACGTTAAAGCTTTTCTCGAGTATATACGAAGGCCTATGAACTATTTCGGTTTTTAAAGACATAATAGCTAGTTATTCATCTATTTTTAACCGCGCGCTCTCTCTCTTTTCTTCTTTCCACCTCCTGGGTGTTTTTACCTCCCGAATCCACCCTCCCATTTTCTGTTCTCCTTCTCGAACCGCCCTTCCAATTTTCTCCATTCTTCTGCTCCTATCTCTGTCTCTCTGCGGGAAATCTTACCAAATTCCAATCTCGGCACGCGGGAAAAGAATCTAAGAAAGAGAAATTCTACTCCTTAGCTTCCGAAAATCTCGACCAAAGCGAAGTAAAAGTCACCAGTGGCGAGAGAGAGTAGCTGACAAGCTCATTAAATGATCGGCAGATACCGGGGTAAAGTGATATTATCCTATTCGGTTGTGGCAATTAAAGCTAGTTTGACAAATTTATCAGAAAAGACGTGCAACTGATAAGAGTTATTTTTCAAGTTCAATGGTCTGAATGCGCCCAATCCCGAGTTCAATAACCACAGCTGGGAGGAGCCCACTAATATAGATCGGAAAGGATTTCTTTTCGATGAACTGTATCCTTTTGTTTATCTCTAATCGCTCCTGATTGATGTCCAGATTTATTGGACTACTCGTCTCACTTTCCTCCCACAAGACACGACTGTATCGCCCGTAAGAATCGAAAGTAACCCGAAATTATATTTTTGAAAGTAAGGATAAAATGCATTCAAACAGGTAGCAAGATATAGGACCGGCGCGTAAAGGTTATATGGAAAAGTGCAGTGTGGTACGAGATTACTCTTCCGTTACGATTTACGCTCGCATTTTGCTTCCTTTATTCATCATGAAGCTAATTCTATTGTTCGCATCAAGGTCACAGAAGGTGTTTTGACCTTATAAACTCCTTTATTTGTATATTCGAAAAAGACGATAAGAAAAACTTAAGGCAACTTCAATCGTTTCGCATCGAAGACAGCTCTTTTTACGCTATCTTTTTTTTTTAAAAAAAAAACTTTCTTAAAGAATAATATTTCGATGAATCCATTTAAAAATTCTGTAAAGTTTTAGCCTATTAAATTCTTCTTCATTTAACATAAATCAGGGGGAAAAAATCTAGAATATCAACGTTAATGTAAGAACAATGTTTATATCCTCCTATCTTAAAAACCTAAAGATAAAATACAATAAAAATAATACATTTAAACATTCAAAAATAATTGAATTTGGCTCAGAAAAGTCTTGAATTTTGGATATATCCAAAAATTTTACAACAGAAAACAAGGTAATCAAAAAAAAAACTTACTCAGCTCCTACCTGTTACCTGTGTAACAAGTGCACGGTAAATAATCATTTATTCAGTTGTCTCACGTTAAAATATTAAATAATAGTGTAAAAAATTAGAATAGAGTTCCGAAAAGTCGTCTTATGTAATAAATTCTGAGTATATTTGATGCGTATTTAGAAAATTTCGGAACAAATTATGGTGTTATCAAGAAAAATCGTTGCCTACCTACATTCTATCGTTGTAATATAAGTGTAGGGTGACATTTTGATGGCTTTATATTTATATTTTCTTTCATATTACAACTGCAGCAGACAAATTTGACATATTTTGAAACGTTTCGAATTTATATTTTTCATCTCTCACTCTATCATAAATTTATTTATGAAATGTACACTTAATTTATGTAACATCCAGTTTCAAATATTAATTTAACTTGGAGTTAACATAATAGATATAAATGTTTAATTTACTGAATGTATGCATAAGGAAATTTTATTTTATAATATTTATTTAGGATTTAGAACACAGATTAATATTTTATAATATACGTATCTTATTTTATGTAATATGCAAATTTCTAAATAATTTAAGACTTGCATATTTTAATCATTTATAACGTGTACAGAATAATAACGAAAAGTGTTGAAAGCAAGAGAATAATTATGTAGAACGAAAATTTAAGAAAAATATTAAATTTTAATAACTTACTATCGATACGAATAGAAATAAGGGCACAATTCGGGGGTGCAATAGATAATCTAGAGTTTTAAATGTCTTCATGTCGTATATAAATATGAGTCTACATTTATTAATAAATGATTTTATCATCATTAAAGTATATTATATGATACTTTAACTATGCATTACACTATTTACTCTTCAGTTAAATGTGACAAATTAAGTCAGTTGTTGCAAGAAACTGAACGACAGAAACAAGGGAAATGGGACATTCGAATGAAATTATCCGCTAAGAAGTTAATAATTAAAACTGCTGGAATAGAAGAGCATTAATTAATTAAACACCCGATAAAGACTAGTGATGCGAAGAGGTCTTACATACTTCGTTGATTACGACACAATTAAGCAAGGTTTAACACAAATTTTTCTAATAATTAAATATTTGCTAGTCGATATTTAGAAATTTTTTTGGTTGCTTTTTACGTCCAGAAACATTAATTTCTCGATTTCTTCTCCCGGTAAATTATTCGATTAACCGTACGAAAGTTTTTGAATAAATCATGTGACAGAGTACAGTACATAGTTCATTTGCCACTAGATACTTTTATATCTCCCAAGGGTGGAATTTAGTTTCTATTTATCAGAAATGGTAGTTTTTGAAATGTTATTTGCATCCTTTTTCTCCGTGTTTCGCGACTTAAGTTTTTATTTTCTACTTACGGCGAGTACCATTTGGATTCAACCGTTGCGCTTCAGTAAATGGATTTGTGAATTTAAGAATGAGTTTGCCTGAATGAATCACCAGACTTCAAACCGTATCACTAAAACTTTTAAGAAATCTGATCGCATAGTTGTGCGATTCTTTAGCGATTTACTCAAATGTTAAACCAAGTCAATTCGCTTACAGTTGGGTAATTACGAAGCAAGCGACCAGTTGGCACGGTGATTAAAGACTAACTTCTGAGCTTATTTATGATCTGGTGATTATTAGATCGCTGGTTCCATCTAAACACAGTCGAGGAAAGGTTAAATTTATCACTTAATTGATTATCACACACTAAATAATGATTGTTTTAATCATGTGATTAAAAGTTTCGCTCAAATTCTGTAATGAATTAACTTGGATCATTCATTCTCTTACAAGAAAATACACGGAGAGTTTCATTTTGAGAGTACTTTTTGAGTAGTTAATAAAAACTGAAGTTATGTATGTATTTGAGTGTATCACGCCCGCTATTTAACAGAATAGCCCCATTCCCAACAGAAAAATAGCAGTATCAATACTCGAGTCTATCGAGTGACGGTAAATGCATTAAACGTACTCTTAACAAAGTCTTTCAATTATAAACGGCTTCATTACCTTAGGAGCTTAGGTAAGATGATATTTCCGCTATTCATTAACCTCTACAGTAGTAATTCTACAAATAATAGGTTTATGTAATCTACTGCAGACTCTACAAAACAGGAGTAAGAATAGGTAGTATTAAAAGCAATTCATTACTTTTATTTTATTTCCCTTAAATAAAATTCTTGCTAACGTGCAATTTTACATTTAGCCTAAACTAGGAATATTTTAATAATATTAATTTAGAAATGCGTGCGAGAGCATGATTTAATGTCTTCATGAGTTTGAATTACGACCAAATTTATAAATAAGACTGCTATTTAGACCCCTATAGTAGCCATTGAGTAAAAGTATATGAGCTGTGAAGTCTATCTACTCTGGTACCAAGTCTGATAGTGCAGAGTTCAATTTTTCTCTTCCTGACAATTCATCTAGTTCGTCGCTACTGACTTCTAAGTGCACTTTATGTATAAAAAACACTTTAAAAAAGTTACTTGTATTTATCTTTTTTCAAAAATTAATTTATAAATTGATAAACAATCGTATCAGAAACCCGTAAACAGATAATTATAAATGTAATCTTCTGTTTAAAAACTTGGATCTCTTTTTATTTATCGATTTCTACGAAAGATAATCGCATAAATCTCATTATATATCTCTTAGATAAGTACAAGTTTAAAATAAACTGACATAATTTTTATCCTCATTAAATTATATCAAAGAAGTCTTAGTACAGTTTAAAAAAACACACAAATATTCGATTCATTAAATCTAATTCTTCATTTAAAAGTATAAAAAATTCATTTTAAATAATTCCTAAATTTAAAAATAAAATTTCTATACTATACTTTCATATCTGCTGTAATTAAGAATTGAAATGAATGTGTTCCAACTAAAATAGATGCAACCATTTATAAACGTTACAAATAAATGGCGGTCAGAAACAAAAGCGGGACAACTATTATTAAAGTATTAAATTCATTTTATAAAGTGTGTTTAACTATTTTTGTGTTGGCTGCAAGAAAGTTCTATCTTTAACTAAATAAAGAAGAGTTAAAATGGGGAAAGAAAATTCGAGTAGGCTGTAGTAAAGTGGATGGCAAGGACACCGGTTTACACCTGAACGTCCTTGCTTACCTTTTCGTCTTTTGTTTGTGGAAGAGGAAACGTCACGCTTCGCTTACGGATCTCCCCCCTTTTACGAAACTGCGCTTATTTAATTAACAACAAAAGTCGAAGATCTTTGCTTAGAAATTAAGCAAATTTCTCCGAATTAATCATTTTCTTAAAAGTCACGCCAGCGATTTTATCTCAATATAATCGATAATGTAAATACGATTGTTCCGCTTGAATATCCCTGGTCCAATCGCGTTATTTAATTCGTTTTGATGCGATTAGCTATCTTTGCATTATCTAACGAATGTAAACACGAAACTTTTTATAGTCAGGTGATAGAAGTATCGTCAAAGGTTACATAAGCACCATTAACTTTTTAACATTGAAAATGTTAACATCTGCGTATCGTATTTCGCATGAAATTCTATCGTGGAAGATGCAATTCCTACAACGAACCTAAAGAATTATTGATGCATGACATTCGAACGGCGGTTCCTTGACGTTTTGGGCTATGTGCACAGCTATGTGAACAATTTAATGAAACATTATGTCGTGATAAATACATTTCAATGAAAGCACGCAATCTAAATCACATGACTGAAAAGGAACTGTAACAATTCGGATTAAATAACACGCTACTGATTAAACATCCTTCCCAATGTTTCTAAATGTAAGAGGAGTGAAACATGACATATCCATAAAATAAATAAGATTAAATTCCAATTCACTTCTGTGTAAATGAATAAATGTATATATATATTCATTCATTTGAGCATTTTAAACCGCCAAAATATTTATAATAAGGCTTTAAATTCTTCTCGCATCTCATTATTATACACCTATATTCAATTTTCTTACCATTTCACATAAAAGGCATGTATTAGTTTACATAACGAATTAGGAAGAGGATAAATAAATTTAATAAATTATTTGCAATGCACTAAGCTAGGGAGGAGGAAAAAATGATCATCAAACAATAGCGAGAAAATTTAATAGAGAAAACCCCGGAATATCCCTGAAGAGGAAAAATCGATCGGCATGTTTCTGCCTAATAATATTCATTTTAATCCGATTATTACTACATCAATATTACTGTAGAAACGAATATTTGCTTCAAATTCTAAGTGATGCAAAGCCTCGTATAAATTAAGGAGAAGCTACTCTAATTTAATTCCCGAATGAGATTATCATAACTAGACCTACATTAGTTTTACATATTATAATTTCAGCCATTCAAATTTCATCGAGCGGGAAACTTTAGCATAAGGATTATAAAAGATACAAATTACCAACCGCTTCTCTGTGGAATCTAAAACTAAGAATAAAGTCATTGATCGAAAGAGTTTGTAGAGATACGTTATGGCAGTTAAGTAGCCTAATTATTATATTATTGGGAAGTAGTGGAATAAAGACAAGTTTTTATGCTAATACAGTTTCTGAGAGAGTAATTTAAGTGTTATCTTTAATAGAAATCCTTTTCTTTAATGTTCATCATCATCATCAATTTGATATTGATAAATAATATGATAGTAACTAATGATAAACTTATAATAATAATATCATTAATGCTTAAATTAGTAAGAGAAAAGAGGAACTATTAGGCTATACAGTAGGCGCTCGGTTAAAATGTATTAAAAAGAAAATTTGCATTCGAGACACATTAACGCCATATCATCAGCGTTAACGTAGCTCTTGGGACAAACAGAATTACTATAATGTCATCTTTGTAAAGGTAGCGGAAGATTAATTTGTCGTCATTAATTCGTCAATCAACTACAACCCTGTCAGATAGTAGAATGCAGTTATTAAGAGCTTCCGATCTGCTTGTGTTTATATTAATCTTCTCTTATCCAAACAAAAAGTCTGAAAGAGAAATATCGAACCTTCTATTTATGAAGAAGATACACACGTCAACTCCATTACTCATCATTCCAACCAGGAAAAAGCTTTCTAGCGACACAAATACAATTACTGTATTTATGGGCTACTGTCATTTTACCAGAACCAGATCTTGGCAGGGGTAAAGTTCAATAGTTTCTCTCTCCCTAGACGAAACTGCGACGTTGTAAAGAAGAAAAGTTCTTAAAACGAATGCTAATGAACGACACAATTTGAATTTAAAGTCAACGTACGAAACAAAAATGACAAAGGATGCTATAAATTAGCCAACTCATGCTTTTATAAATCGTTAAACCGTGCTGCACAAGTAATAAAAGTAATCACGTGAAGGTTTACTTGGGTATTCCAATACGATTCTTCTTCAGAACTTACTTATCAAATGTAAGTTCTCAGTTGGATATCTCTGTTGGAGATCGTATTTTCTATACTAGGGAAAGAAATACCCGATTCAGGCAGATCTAGCGAGAAAGGCAACACATTAAAGAAGGATCAAGGCAACATTAAAGATAGAATTCACCTATATTGCATCTCACTATCTCCCTTTCTTCGAGTCGACTTAAACAAATGCCAATTCGCATGATAAAAAATCCGATTCCATTTTAATATTTATGCTTTACTTAAGAAAGAAATCAAACTTCCTCCGAATAAATCTTTTTAAAAACAGAAATATCGGAAAATGCGTATAGCTGAGTAGTGAACTTTGTAGGGGAGGAAAAAATTCGAGCTTTTGAAAAATCGAATTCCATTTTAAATTTAAAGAAAAAGGAACTTACCTTTCCCAGGAACTTTCCTTTCAAATATGTGGTTTTCGAACCGGGATCCACTATATATTCCGGCAACTCGATATTATTATTATTTAACGCCAACTTTCTAACGCTACTTTCCAACCTCCCTATAGTGGTATTCATCTCGAAAACCTGAAACAAGTGAAGAGATGAAGGAAGTAAAGCAGTAAATCTTCCTCGCTGTCTGGGCATTCGCGTCGCAAAGGGTGGCATAACTCGGCGACCCATCACGATTCGATACACCTTTACCTTATGAACTTAAATATATGGAAAATTTTTAAATATTAACATTATAATCGAGCAACATCTGTACCGTAAGGCGTTTATTCTACCGTTTATTTAGGAAACTAATTCAAGCATATGAATATACGCGCCGCGCGTCGCTACACACGTCGCATCGTCATGGATAACTCGTCACTGACATCCATTTACAAAAGCTAAAAGAGTAGGAAGTAAATAAAAACTTCCTTATTCAATAAAATACACTTTTCTACGCTAATGTAATCATATACATAACAATAAAAAAAGAGTAAGAAGAAATTTATCCCAATCAAACTAATGAAGTGAATCATTGTCTCTTCCCCTTTATTTCCTATTCGTTGTTACAAAAGTTAAACCAAAAAATTCGGGGATTAGCTTTAACCGACTCGGACAGGTCCTTACATGTTTACCTTCCTTTGTGTAAGGAGAGATAATCGTTAGATAACTTTATCTCCTTTCGTCTAAATGACGCCTCAACAACACCTGCGCTCTTTAAATTTTAAGGCGAGAAGAAGGTCAGAGTCCCGTAAACTTCAGTCCACAAGCGAATCTACTCATCAACTTAAAGAAGTAACGACACACCCACCGAATAACTAATCGGAAACTAAGGAGGAAAAGGTTAAGAAAGTCTCACCTGGATGACAAGCAACAAGCGCTTCTACATACAGCAACACGGTTTTGGGTCCATAACCACGCATCCAACAACACAACAAACATATGACTGGCTCTGAGCTCCTACCGGATGTCGACGGGCACTTGGGAAACATCCCACTTTGCTGCCAGGGTGGGTAAAGTAGAAAGGGAGCGTTGTCATTCACCGCCTGTGCCTATCGCTTCCACTCTGTGACGTCACAAAGCGTACGTCTTTATCGATATTTACTATTAAAGTCGATACTTACAAAAGTACGGTAGCTCGTTCGTTCCTCCTTTCATAATTCGCTCTCTCAATTATCTTTGTCTCGTCCTCTATGATAACAATTTTTTTATGTTTTATTTTTCATCTCGTAAAAATAAATTTAAAACTTAGAAAGTGAAATTTTCTTTCTCTTCTTCCTCGTAATAAACTAGTTTACTTCATCATTTTCTTTCCTTTCTTCGTCTCTTCCACGTAGAAAATAATATATATTTGAATGAAATTTGATTCCGTGCTGGAAAATGTAAACTTTTATTTATATTCCAGGTTTATTGATATTATGTAGTAGTGAGGAGTAAAATAATATTTTCGAAATATTTTATTCGGAAATAAATGTACAAATATTCATCTTTTATTCATTCATTTATTTTTCTTTTTGTTTGTTTCGAGTTTAGTAATTCTTTGGTGTTTTTTTTATATATTTTTTGTTGATAAATTCGATACAAATAACTTTGTAAATGTATTCCTAAACTTCGATGTTTATTAATTTATTATTTAAAAATTTTCTTCTGGCGAATTTCGTATTGTTTGATTTGTTTATTTCGCTCGATTGTTTATTTAATTTTAACTGTGTTTAAATACCGAAGTAAGAAACATGCCTATGAGAAAACAATAAATTGTTGCGAGGTTTTAAATTACAATTTAGGCTTGTGTCAGTCAGAAAAGATAAATGAAGATAGAGGATTTTTTAAAAAATTACACTCGACAAAAGAATCAAAGCTTCTCTTATCTAAGTGGGTCTATCTCTGGATAATAAATTGGCCCTTTACATTTGAGCTCTTGGAAAAAGATTGAGTTGAAAGCAGCAGAGACAAATCTCTAGAAGGTTAAGAAAGTTTTAGGCATTGTAATGCTGTCAAAACCTTCTTTAACTTCGTTTCTTAACTTTTAAGGAAAGTATATTAGGTAGAATTTTAAAAGAGTACTCTTCTAATAATACATATTTATAATGCTTAAAAATATTAAAATCTATTTTAAAAATTAAATAAATTCAATATTTATTGTGTATATTTTAATTTAAAATTATTTTATTTATCATTTCTAATCTCAGATAATTGGTAATTGTTGAATTTATCAAGCGTGTGATAAAGAGACAGAGCAGACTCTACGTGTAAATAGATTGATTTAATTGTAATTAAAAGCTATAATATTTTAAATTAATTTTAAAACTTTGTAGATTATCCTTAAGAATTTTTTAGAATTTCCTTTTACATAATTGAATGAAAATTCTATTAACACAACTCTGATTAGTTCAATATTTAATTGATAAAATGTTAACAGGTTGTATAGATAAACCTATATAGTTACTAAATCTATAAATATAACTAGAGTTAACTATAATTACACTCAAAGCTCGATTTAGTGCCAATTTCGAGGGTTTGCCCGCTTTTGAAATTAGTACTAAATCGAGCGTAACGCTAAACCGAAGTCTCTCAAGAAATAAAAATTATGTACTGTACACAATGAGATGTACACAAAACGAATTCCATAATATTTATGGGAGAGATTTGTTCATAAATATTCATTGGCACTTTATGAAAGTTGTGCTATTTAGGAAGTGTTGTATAAATGTTTGGCTGTATAATATAACTGTAACTATAGTGTAGATGCACACTACTACAAGAACTGAACAGTGGTCTTGAAAAAGTGTACACGTAAACTTATACACGTATATCTGTTCAAAACTAATGTACTGTACGTAGTATATGCTATATATACAGGCACATTCGGGATGAAGCAGAGGTGGCGTAGACCCCCTCTGTTTATGGATACCTGGACAACTCTGCCTGGATAACCTACTGTATATAGGCTAATATATACAATAGGATATTCGGGTATTGTCGTAACAGGTCACCGGAAATGATGTCTTTCCATAAATATACTTTTTTTATATATTAAATATAGCGTGTTATTTTTTAGTTAAATCCAAGTTACTTATACCCATATAAGCCATATAATTTATATATATATTTTTATATTTCAGAAAGAAAGGGTTTTTTTGATAACGTGAAATATGTCCCCTTTGCTTCTTTTTGAATGTTCCTATATGTAGCGTATAGTACTAGACATTAATCTTAAACTGATGTACAATATATAGCCTATACACTTGTCAAGATTACTGTCCAGTCCTAATGCAAATTAAACACGTTCTAGAGTCACGAAATCTGGTTTCCTGTTGAAATTATCGAAATTATTAAACAATTTTAGTGAAATTTCTTGATTTATAAATATTTATTTTATATCTATCTTCAGAATTTGCTTTCGTTTCAATCATTAAACTCCCATAATTATCTGCAAATAAGACGTTCATTACAAAACGTGGCAATTTACACAACATAATTATTTTAATTGTTAGAAAAGCTTACACACTTAATAAAGTATTTTTTTTTTCGTTATAATTAAATACAAAATCTTATGTAAAATTAAAATATAGAATATTATAACGAATTATTTACGCAATTTAAATTATTTTCAATTTTAAAATTAATTTTATACATTTAAATTTTATTATTTTAAGCGATAATAATAAAATTTATATTTATATTTAAATTGATGAATATTTATCTTAATATTTTTCATTTTGTCTACAAGTTAATTAATTAATTTAATTATTTATCCTTTATAAACAATTGTATAAATAATATTTTATTTTAATTTTTTTTCCTCTCTTTAGAAAAAAAATTAAATGTTCTTATTACAGACGAGTTGCATATTTTTAACATGAGAAAGCCATTTATTAATATTATATTTGTTAAAGAAAAACAAATGAAAAATATCTAACATAAAAGTTCTGTGATGACCTTTTTATTGCTGTTAATGTACTGTTTACATGAAAGCAAAATTTTCTTTCCTTTTTAAAAAAAAAATAAAAATAAAAAGTTAAAGAAAAATATTTATAAAATAAAAATTTTATTTTTATTAATATACCTTAATTATTATTATTATATATTATTTTTTCCTTGAGAATATATTAAAAATTGCTAATTAAGAAAAAAAAATCATTTTTTTTCACCCTATGGATTTAAGTATTTCGAGTTAAAATTTAAACTCATTATCGAAATTTAATTCTCTAGTTTCTGTATTAATTAATTAAATTCAGAATGAAAATTAATTAAAACTTAAATGGTTTTTAATTAAAATATAACATAGTTTGAAAATCGTCTTCAATTTTATGTTTTAAGATGAAGTTTGTAATCGTGTTTTAGTTAATTTTATAGAAATTTTTATAAAAATATGCTGATTTATACTAATTTACATAAATTTATTTTAATGTTAAACATAAATTTATTCGAAAGATATAAAATAAAATATTCATTTTACGTAATCTAGTGTAACTTTATTAGTTTATATACATGACCTTTGTCTACACTCACGCAAACACACAAGGGTATATTTACTCATATAAATCAAAGGTGAATCCTTATAAAAATTGATAATTGAAAATATAATTAAACTATTTATATTTATTTAAATAATAAATAAAAGAATAAATTTAAATAGATAAATATTTCCTATTTTATTTATTCATGTATTTACCGTTTAATCTTTTATGTTGTGATGAATAGTTTAAAATGAATAAATATAATTATTTGTAAATAATAAACGAGCAATTATTTATTGTGACATCGTCACAATGCCAGGCTGCAATTTTTAATCATATTTTTAATTTATTTAATTTAAAATATACGCTCTCCACCTCAAATTAGTCGTGGCTTGCCCTGTACATCATACTTCCCCCTTTAACAATAGAGATGTAACACCTTGTAGGGGAACATTTTCGAATTGAAATAACGTGACTTTCCGGTTTGTAATTGAAGTTCTTATATAGTTGATTGGGGCCATGTGTTTCTAAGCTTTCTATATCAGGTCTTAACTTTAATGTATCTCACTTCGTTCTCGAGATTAAAGAAGGACAAACAGACGGACGGACGACAGCGGGGAATTTATAGGTCTACAATTTTGCAAAAGTTATATTTATCATAATATTACTTTTATTCGAAGCATAGACAATCTAGACATAGGCAATTTAGACGTTTTTCTCGGAGTTTGCTCTATCGGAGCCTCGTACAAACACATATATTTGTGAATAATATGCCTTGGTCTAGTGTATGAAATCTACTGCTAGTTAGGGTCACAGTCCTTATATAATATTAAAGTTTACATTATATAAATTTGCATGAAGGGGCTATATAAGTCTATGTTTGTCTACCTAAAACTTAAAAACCGTCGCTGAATTTATGTAGTTAATATTTTTTAACGGGAAAAATACATTATATTCATTTGTTTTTATCTTATTTACATACCGCATTTAAATTAAATTTTAAAATTAAATTACAAACTAAATTTAGCATATCTTAACCATAAAATATGCTGGCTGCAATTTATCTATAAAAAGAAAAACTATGTCTATGATATAATTTTAAAATAAAAAAGGAGGAAAATTGCACCAATTACGTAATTTCCAAACAACAAACTAATTTTATTCTACTTAAAGAGGTAATTTTAAAGTTAATTTTCATCGATTATTTTTATTGAATTTTTTTTATCAATATTTTCATTTTTAATTTTGATAAATTACGTTTTTTATTTCACTTTAATGTTTTGTATTTAATATATATTTATTTTTTTATACATAATTGGTTTGTTAATAAGAGCATTTCACATTTTAATATCACAGACAAATAAATCTTTATAATGAAGAAAATATTTAAATTTGATTTTTTTTAATGTAAATCTGCTTTAAAATTCATATTATACTTTTTAATGAATTTTCTCTATATACTTCTTATGTTATTGGCTTTGATATTAAAGAGAAATATTCCATAAAAACAACAAACATAAACCAAATGGAAGTTCTATAAGTTGAACTACGTTACATTCATTCCTGTTCCTCTTTAAGTAAAATTAAAATACATAAAAATTCAAATTTCTTACTAAGATTTCTATATACATAAGATGCAAAATTGAATAAATTTCGTTTCCTGCTATATATATATATATATTCTCTGTACAGATGTTACAATTACAATACATACATAAAAACGTTAGAAAAACTTACAAGAAAATTATCAATCTATTCCTCTTTATATATAAATTGTATTATTTAATTTATGTTTACTAGAATGACTTATACCTTTAATCGTACGTTTCGAAGATGTACTGTACAGTACCAAGTAAATGGGATCCGTAGAAGGCGATGCTTTTATTTTGTATTATAACTTTAATACTAGAAATTAAATTTTAGTTTTATATACCATAGATTAATGCTTCATTAATCTATGATACATAAAACATGGTACATAAATTAATTTATGTACCATGTTTTATGTATATGTTTTATGTTTTATGTTTTATGTTATGTACCTATGTTTTATGTATAGAATTAATGCTTTTTTAAATAAAAATATAATTTGTAATTGTACTGAAGCATTATTTTTTGCGCAATTCAAAAATAATACAAAAAATACATAAAAATTTAAATTTCATAGAAAGATTTCCATATATATATATATATAATGCGAACTGAATGAAAGAAGTAACTTATTGCTATTCTCTATACAGATGTTAAAATTTTCGTATATCACCGAATAAATTAACTACTCTTTCCTTTTTTGGATAACCAGAGCCAGACTTAGAACCAAGATCTTACAGAAGCCATAAGTCAATCTGTATATTTAATATATGTATAGTGAACAATGTGAAGATAGTAATAAATGTAATAAATAAAATTGTTGAATTTTGTTCTGAGGTGACCCGGATAGTGAGTTTTGCTTATGGTCCAAATTTCCTTAATCTGACGCTATGGATAATAAATAAATCACCCTTTTCTTTCCTTTTATTTGTAAAATTGAGATTATAAAACTATAAAATTACAATTTACTAAATCATTACATTTTTAATACATAAAAAAAAAGTTGTAATAAAGTCATCAATTCCTTTCTTTTATCTTTATTGTATTACTTCCTTAATTTTATTTTATAATTTTATAATATTAAATTTCAGTTTTATGTATCGTAGATAATTATAGGTTTAATACATTTTTTAAAATAAAAATATTACAAATTATAAGTACACTAAAAGCATCATTTTTTTTTTCCTTTTGCGAAATCCTAAAATAAACTTTCTGCTATCAAATATAGGCCAAGGCAAATATATCTCTGTCAATATATAAGGAAAATCTGGAGGGGGAAAAAATACACGCTTTATTTTATCCAAAATTCTTACATAAGATATGATAAAGAGGAAAATAAACGAGTAAATTATAACAAATAGCTTAACATGTAAACTTTAAAGGAAGGAAATGTGAAAAATTAACAAAATTATCCCTGTTTTGTAATGATAAAATAATGCTACATATTTATCATTTTTCAGCGTGAAAATATCGCCAATTCCTTTTTTTTTCTACGTGGTATTTTCTTTAAATAAGTTACGAGAGAAAAATAAAGAAGAAAATCGCATATCCTCCTCGATTATTTACGTTATTTTGTCGTAAATATTTATAAAATTTTAAAAAGTAAGTAGACATTTAGCAAATACAAATGGACACCTTTAAAAAGTAATTACAAATCTCTATTTGATTGTAATTTAAACAATATTCTGGTCTCGGATAACTTTTATAATTTTAAATTACTTACAAAACGATTGTTAATTCATTATGTATCATTAATACTTACTTGTGAATCTAATTAAAAAATTAAATTGTGACTCTTTTCAATATAATGTAATTTTAATTAATTCTTTGGTTATTATAAAAAAAAAATTAATTACCTTTACAGACTGGTAATTCAATAATTAGATTATAGTCGGTGCTGTTATAAATAAATATAATCTGCTAAAGCTTATATTATGTTACAGAATGATTATTATATATTCAATGTAGTTTAAATATCTCTTTTTCTCTGTATCTAAGTAACCAAAGTAATAATATTTTCGAATATTTGCTTCAGTATACTTAATCTCTAATATTCAGACTTCATAAATGACTTTTAAATTAAAAATCAATATTTTACTCATTCACTTCTCTAAAAGCAGCAAGATGATACAAAATGCATTTCATAATATTGCATTATATAAAGTGATTCAAAGACATTTTTATTCATTTTCGAAATACTTTATTTTATTTTAATTTTCTTTTTTCAATAAGTCTATTTATCAACCGAAGTATGAATAATATCTCTATTTTTTTTTTAAACCCTGAAAATAATATCTTAATTTGAGAGATTTTTATATCGGATTTCGATGCTTTTACTAAAAATTAATCGAAGATGCTGAAATTCAAAACATTTTTTAAAAATTCTATTTAAAAAATACATAGAAAAATTACAGCTATAATGGTTTTTAAACAGGATCCATTTTGAAAAATCTCTTCACGAATTGAAAGATAAAATTTCAACATAAGAATGGGCGTAAAGAAACATTGAAGAATTTCGAAATTTCGCATACTTTGATTCGAAAATGGTAATGCATTCTTTTATTTATTTATTTATTTATTTTTTAAAGGATATTTTTTATTCTATTTTAGTCTTCAATTTTCCAATCGAGAACCGAACGTGTCTGTTTATCTAAAGCACTCTGTCAATAAGTTTCAGGCCCAGTGGGCAAATCCCCGAGGTGGACTTTCTTTCTCTTTTCTCTCACTTCAACAACGATAACTCGACAACAATAGCGAAGTTTCTTATAAAAATTTGGTAAATAAAGTAGATGTTTATATCGTATTCAATCATTGTTAATCGTTTTTTTTCGAAATTTAATTTCCTTTGTATATAAAATTCTGAATGTTTCTTTGTTGACTTACGTGTAAAAGTGTACTTTAAATTGTTGATAATTTTATTTAAATATAACATTTTTACTCTTATATATATTTTAATAAACTATATAATGTGTAATGTACTTTTAAAATAGATCTAAAATTATTATTAAAGTGCTTATATAAGAAATATATATCTATAGAAAATATATATATTATTTTTAAAATAAAATTTTTGTTATATTTTAAAAATGTTGAGTTTTAATCATAAATTCTTTTATTTTGTTGAATAATTTCTTTATTTTTATAATAATTTAAAATTTTTACGTATAAAAAAATGCTATTTCAATTACTTTGTAATTTGAATTTATAATTTTGCCAAACTAATTAAACACTTGCAAAAATATTTAAATTTTAAAGTAAAATGATTTAAAAGGTTTTATTTTTCTAAATGTTTTTTATATTATTTTAACAGACATAATATATGCTGTGATATAACAGTTTTTTTTAAGAGTATTAAACAATGCATCAAAGCAATGGTTATCTCGTCTAGAAGCAAGTTTTTTTACAGTTCATTCATTAGAATATCATTGACTAATTATCATGTACGTTTTGTTTCTAGATCATTAAATATATTTAAAACAAAAGAAAAGAAATACGTTATCAAATAAAAGCTAATCTAATTAATTCTCTAGTATAAATGTATAATTGATATGATATTTTAATGAATCATTTCTTTATTATAGTCTATAAGAAGAAAATTGAAACTGAAAGGATATAATAAGGTTACAATCTTTAATTTTTGTTTATGTAACACATAAAAGATTCGATTCAAAAATTCACTTTCCATCCAAAATCAATTCGAGTTACAAAAATTTTCTAATTTAATAAAAGCCATTTGTTACGAAACTTGACATTTTCTTTAAAAATAACATTAAAATGCATTATAAAAACTTTCTAAAACATTTGATAACATCTACATTATTGTTATTATATATCTCAAATATGTAGAGATGCTGTAATTTACTTCCAGTAATGTATCTTGTCTAATTTTAGATATAGGATTTTTATTGTACCAGAATGGAATATCTTTTTTGAGCTGTGAATAATGGTGTAGATATTATCATTATTATTATAAAATTTACCTAGAAAATCCAGTTTTTTTTAAGGCTTTCAAATCATTATTCCGAATTATAATACTGTATAGTAATTTAATAATGGAGTAAGAGAAACAAGCATAAGTAACTTTTTATTTTTTGGCATCATCATCATCATCATCATCATCGTGTTTACGAAAATTGGTAAATTGTAACGAATGAAAATATTTAAAAAATGAAAATTCTTAGTGAATTTAATTATAAAAGAATGTTCGAATTTTGATATAGGAGGGCATAATTCTTAACCAGATGAAAAGATCTAAAAATTAATCTTCTAGTTAGCTTCTATCGATGACGTTAATGCTAAAAACTCCAAGTTTAATTTCGTGACTTAGACATTCGAAAATTCAGCAATTAATCGACGTCATTTTTTAAAATGCTAAGGTTCAAAACGTTGGTAACGTTGCAAGGAAATAATTCTCGTCAAATTATTTTCTAACTGATAGTCTTTCCATAAGAAATTAATAATAAAAATATTAGTTTTTATAATTTAATCTCAAAAAGTAAACAATTAACTCATCATCCATGTATAAAAATTACATTATATCCTTCTACATCATCAATTATAAATAAGAAAACCCCCCTAAAAAATACCTCAACAGAAATACATTAGTCATAAAACTGTGGTTGGCCCCACAAATTTCAGAATAACGACCATAATATATCGTTTGATGATAATATATAATGACCATATATATATCATAATATATTTAATTAATCGTTTCGATCTATACACCAGGGCAATTCATTAAAAATCCTCTTAGTCAAACTAGCAAAGGTACAAGAATAAATACATCAGAAGACGTAATTAAAATAAGAGTAAAAATTCCCTAAGGCAGAACCGTACGATTATCACTTAAGTTTTAATATTAAAATTTTTTTCCAAATTAGAGTAAATAAGAGTTTTATAATTATTGAAGATAGTCTTGTATATGTTGAGAAACTATCAATAACTTAAAAAGAATGCTTATAATTAATATTTTGATAAAATGTTAGCAACGTTTTATAATTAAATTAATCGGAAATTAATATAATTTTATAAAAACGAATGTATATTATTGTGACATCGTCACAATGACGAGCTGTAACTTTTAATCGTCATGTGACTTCCGATCCAGACAGGAAGTTCGTATATAGTTAGTAGTGGTCTCAGGTCCTTAAAGATTTCCGTATCCGGTTCGATTTTCATCTATCTAACTCAGTTCTCGAGATTAACAAAGGACAGACCGACACACGAACAGGCGACTGTGGGAATGTATAGGTCTACAATCTGAAAATTGCATTCTAATAATTACATTAACTATTATAAAGTTTCGTTTTATATGTCAAATTATAACTAATTAATTGATGTTAATTTATATTTTTTTTGGGGCATTTTCTTTTTATTATAAATGATATCAGACCAAGTTTATCACGCCCCTTAACAGGGTTCTCTTCAAATATAATAAATTTATTATTACCGTTCATTTATTTTTCAAAATAAATTGCCGTCTTTCGATTTATATAGAATAAATCTGGCATCTTCAACGTCTATAAAAAATTGATACTAAAACAGAATTTCTGATAGAAGAAAATAAGAAAAGAATTGCACACTACAATAGAAAAATATGGAACTAAATTTAAAAAAATGGGAAAATACGAAATTATGCGAATTTAAATAATAGAAATTCTTGAATTTATGTATAGCTCTATATATATTTTTTAGAATTTTATGTTATGTCGAGACGTAATTCAAAATTTATAATAAATAACAGACTACCAATTGTAGATATTTTAGTTAATTAAAATTTTATGTGAGGATGGAATTACTATTCCCGAAGCCATTGTATGTTAGTCCATTGTCTATTTTATAAACAATAACAATTATAATAACTACGACAAAGTAGTTCATTGTTCGACGAAACACGATATAAATGTAAATTTAAACGTTTTAACAATTCACATTATGTTAATGAAATGATTAAAAAGTAATAATATAAATTTAATATGTAGTAATTCACCATTTTTTGGCAATAAAATAAAAATAAAAAAGGAATTAAATAATTCGCAGGATGTTTAAATTTTAAGCGTTAAATATCAATGGCCGTCAGTCTAGGTTCTGGGGGATCCGGGTTCGAATCTGAGCCGAATTTTTCATGCGATCTGTCTCCGGCCCCCATTGTAAAAGATGTCCCCATTGTGAGACATATATCAGGCCCCATCCCTTACCATCCAGCTTCCCTCATTGTGGGTCTGGCCGAACTCACGATGACAATGGGAAAAAAGTCTTTTAGACCCACAGCGTGGAAAGAATTAATTAATTAAAAAACAAAAAAACATTAAATATTAAAAAATATATAAATTCATTAATAAAATTTACAATTTTCAAACTATTTATTTTATAAATCTTCAGTTTCTTAAAGAGATTTTTATAAAAAAAACAAATTGAGTATTTAATTTATTAAATTAAATTTCTAAAATTTTTCATACTGAATTTTAAGAAATTTATTTGGTTTTATAAATTTCAATTTTTTTAAACTTTAAAACATTATTTATAATTTAAAAAAGGTCTTTCTTTTGATCTGATATAAAAGAGACATTTTCAATTCAAGAAATATCATAAAAAAATAAAATAAAATAAAAATAAAATCCTGCAAGAAAATCCAACGATAGATTTAAAAAATAATAGTAATAAAATTAAAATTGATTTAGTTCTTTTAAAAGTGCTTTTTTTTTAGAACTAAATTCAATTTAAGAGTTCTAAACGATTTCGCAATTGCAAACGACCCAAATTGTGATGCAAATGCTTATAAAATATTAATTTTTTAAAAGCTAACTGAACCCCCCCAAAAAAAATAAATAAATAAATTTTATATTTAATTTTCCAGAGGGAATTTTCAAATCGATTTTCAAGTTGATCGAAAGCAAAATAAGGTTTGATTAGTAGCATCCATTTTTTTCTTTCCTTTTTTTTATAGACTTTCCGTGATGTATAGCGCAATTGGTTGCTTCCCCAGAGAAATTTTGCAGTAAAAATCAATGGCGACGCCTTCCTAAATAAATATTTTTATTCTGAATGAAATGTAAAGAAAATATATATATATATATATTTACTGACAATTTTAAAATTTCTAAAAAAATACGAGTCATTTTAGAATCCGTGCACATATCCCTAATGTAATTTGTACTTGCCTGTACTTGAAATTTTTATGAAATGAAAATAAAAATAAAAATCTGATGGGTAGCAGATGGCATTAAAATTTTTCTTACATAATTATATATATATATATATATATATATATATATTTATTTATTTATTTATTTTTATTTATTTATTTATAAAGGATTTATAGAGATTTTAAACTTCTTTTATAATATGTGTTGAATTTTATTTATTTAAAAATGAAACAGCTACTCGTAAAAAAAAAGTGAGAAGAGAATTTACTGTATTTTGTCTTTACACAAGGGAAAATTTTTTTTACAGTCATTTAATTCTTTTTTAAATCTATCTATTTTACATAAAGGAATCTTACGAAACAGATTTTGTTCTTTTGTTCTATTAACTCTTCATCTAAAAACTCTATTTTCAAAATATTAACTTCTACTATACTTTTTTTAAAAACAAATGAACGTTTTAAAGCTTTTTGTGGTGTATATTTATTTGTTCTTTATATATATGTGTGTGTGTATGCATGTATAGCACACACAAATACATACACAAAATAATATTTAAAGGTTCTTTTACACTTTTTAAATGCTCTTATACGCTCGAAAATAATGACAAGCACACATACACAATACAGTATACATTAATTTATTATACATAATTGTAGTGTATATAAGTACATTATTCTTCTATGCAAACATAGAACAGACAGTACATTTATTCGTTCTTATACATAAATATAAAGAATGATGAATTGGATAAAGATCAAACCTAGAAATAATAAAAATAATCTGTCTTGTTCTTGTAGTGTTATATAGTGGTGTTCTTGCTCTTCTGCAATAATACACGCACGCATACAAATATATGAATTTATATTCAAATTTTAAGAAATTTATTTGGTTATTTATCTTTCGTTTCAGATAAAAAATTGAAACAAAAAAAACCTTTTATTCAAATTAATTAAATTAAATTTTTCATAAAAAATAATGAAATGGAAATAAACTTCAAATGTACAATTAATAAAAATAATTTCTTTCGTTTCTTGTAGTGCTGTGTTTTAATGTTTTTGTTCTTCTTCAAATAATAAAAATAAACGCTTCTGAATATTATATTATTTTTCTTTAAGTGATTATAATATTCGGGAGCGATTATTTTTATTATTTGTGGAAGAACAAGAGCACAAAAATATTCTTAATATTCTTGTGTTGTCGTTTTTCTTATTCTTCATCTGTTCTTTTTCTCTTTGTTCTATCGGAAAAATGAAGGCAACACGAATATTTTTCTTTAAAAAATAATACGATATCCTTTAATTTTGTTTTTTTCATATAGATTAAGTAAGAACAATGAATATGTTGAAGTTTCTTTATAAACTAAGGCTTGAATTTATTAAATTACGCATTTATCAAGGAAACAAAAGCGATGAACGAATTTAATAAAAATATTCAAAAATCCAAAACTTAAACACGTATTAAGTTTTCATATTAATTTAATTGAAAATTATATATTAAAAAAAAAATTTTAATCTAATTTAATTTTTTCTCCCTCTCTTATAATGCGCTTCTTTAGTTTTACCGACAAATTTTATTATCCAATATTCAACGTTTCTAACAATGTTTATTAATAAATTAGTAGCAGTAAAATATAATTAGTCATCACGCTTTCTATTTCTTTTTTTTCTTTAAATTTTTTTACACATTAAATTTTTGATCGATAACGTTTTATATCAATACAAAATAAAGGAAATCATTTCTCATTCATAAAAATATCTTGAAGTCAATTGACAGAATTTAATGATTGATACGGTTATTGAAAATTAAATTGAATAACTCATGCAAAAGAGAAAGATTAACAAAATTGGAAATTTCTGACAGACAAATCAATCACAACTTATACAACTTTTGTTGATAATGTTTCACTGTTTGATTGACGTCAGCAAATTTTACTTTTACAATAAATTATGAACCGTCTGACAAATAATAAATCAACTAATTTCTCTTCTTTGTTCATTTTTATAAGGTAAGAAAGAAAAGAAAATATATATATATATATATATTTTTAATATATTATTTATTTTTCTTCAAACATGATTTAAAGTCAAGAACTAGAAGTGCGCTTATTATACTGTCTCGGGAATTCTATATTTCTTCAATAAGGTATTTTAAAAAGTAAACTCTTACAAAATACCTTTTAAAATAGTTTAATAATTCTTCGACTTTGAAAAAAAAAACATTCATTTTAAGAATTAGTTCATAGGTTGAAGTAAAGCCGCTTTCGAATGTCGGAAGCACCTGAGGTTAAATAGGATCAGATTTCTAATTTATCCTTGAGTAAAGAAAACGGATGATTATTATATTTGTACACAGAATGCAATTCTATACATTGCTATGGGGAATTTACAATCATTTCTATTTTAACACAAGAACAAATCTTAATTCCGATCTTACTCTAATATTTATAATCCATGTAAAGCAATTTTGTCGGATTTATATTGCTTTCAGACTTTTTATCTTGTGTAATTTTAGAAAGAAAATTTTAATATTAAAATATAAAAACTATTAAAATAGCTTTTTATTTAATAAAAATATTTTATAAGGCATTTATATACTGTGCAATAATAGGATTATTATATAATCTATAAATATAAAATGCTTTTATAATAACAATCTACAATAAATCTAAAGCAATATAGAAAATAATTATAAAGTTTATTATTATTATATTCTATATCTCGTCAGATTCATTGCAAATTGTTATTGATTAAGTGATATCTATACAATGCAATACATGTAATAATAAACTAATTTAATGGATAAATAATAAATAAATGCTCACTGAGTAATACTTTCAAGACATCGTTAGTTTATAAATATTTTTAATTTTTATTTTAAAAGAAAGTTAGTCTTAATATTAATATTGTTTAACAAGTTATTAAAAGTTTAAAAGCATTTTTATTATTATTTTTTTTTAATTTTAAAGTTATTAAGAATTTGTAAGGAATGTTTGCATGTAGATATGGCAAATCTTATTTTCTAAAGTTTGATTAAAAGATTAAAAGATTTAAAGGAAGTAATGTGGATTTAATATACTTTTGCTGACTGAGAAATACTCGTAATGCGTATCACATACACAAGGGATATTACATAAAAATCTACCCTGTGGAAAACTTAAAAATTGAAAATATTTTATTCAGATTTTTTAAATTTAAAATAAATATTCTTTAAACAAATTCTGTAATTGAAAAATTCATTTTTTTAAGATTTTTATTAAAAATTTTAGTAAGAATAGACGTGATCTTGTTATCGAATTATTCAAAACTATTTCCCTTTGGCAAAGAAATCGTTTTGTTGCATGTTGTCGTTTCGTGAAACGAAATCACTAATGTATCCTACGAGTATTCCAAAGGAAATAGGAAAGAACTGTCAAGCAATCCATCTATTGATGTCACCAGTTATCACTAGTTTAGAAAAGATGTTTGTGTTTGACAATATGAAAAACATTGAAATTGCTTCGAGTCAGAAGAAACTGTCAACAATATTCGAGATGTTTTAAACTTATTTTTTAACAATAAAAACAAGAATACAAGAATTTAAATATAGAAAATAAATTTCTAGACTATATTATATTCAATTCACATTTTTTAAATTATTATAATATTAAATTATTTTAAGAATAAAAATATCGTTTCTTCGTCTACATTTCTCAAAATTAATGATATATTTACTTACAAGATATTTTATAGGACGAATTATTTATATAGAAATCTCATAAAATGATAAGAGTAAACATAGACAATCCTGCAAATGTATAAAAGATTAGTTATTACATTATCTGAACAATTAAGTTAATTAGACGAGAAAAAGAAAAATACACACTCCTATCTAACTTTATTTTCTCAATCAATTATTGTTATAATAATCATAGCATCTATCGGTCTTCACGAAAATCTTTACATCTGCATACTTATTATTTAAATGTCAAAGTTCGTGGTAATTATTTTTATTAAATTTGATTTCTTCTATGAAAACTATTGAATTTTTAAATCTAATTTACTATATTATGAAATCAGCATTAAATTATACCGAATTATTGTATTATAAGTACGATACTGTATGAAATATAGTATAAAATACTTGTATAGCGAGTAGATACAGTATTATATTAAGAAAATTTCCAATTTTTGTAAGGGAGAAAAACACTATAAACACTTTCTTATATATTGCACACAAACTACCCTCGCAGTAATTCTGTTTTCATAAATTAAAGTATGATTCATAAATTAAATTATGGAGTGTGAATATAATAAGTTATTTAGAGTAAATATAAATTAATGAACTATGTAAATAAAAATTATATTTCATCAATAGAAATCTGAATATGTAAAATATATAAAATTTTAATTGCAAATTTAATTTCCTGAACAGAGAATAACAATTTATAGTTGATAATATTTTTAAAATTTTCTGAAATATTAATCATATATATTAATAAAGAGAATTCAACAAAGTTTCAAAAATTGTAAAAATATTTTAGTTTCCAAGATCATAAAGAATTTATTTATCGTTTGAATGTTGGAAATAGAAGCGAAATTTGATAGAAGGAATACGAAATTCATTTCTAAGCAGTAACTTTTCAAAACTAATATAAAATTGATGAATAATATTTTCGACTTTCTCTTCGCAGGAAAAAAGAAATAGAAAGAAAAATCATAAAAGAAAACGTATTTGTTGTAAAATGATCTTTTTCGGTGTGAAAATCCCTTTACAACTTCTGAAAAGACACAATTCTAATAATCATTTTTTTGCTTCATCATGAATTTCTTATGCTTGAATGCATATGAAAAAAGTATATCTTATGAGTACATATGCAGATAAATAATGTCATCTTTCAATATTTTAAAATAGAAAAAAATTCTTAAAGTCTGCGAAAAGTTTTAATCGAAGTAATTAGCTAGTTTTTGATATTGAAAATACATTTTAGCTCGTAAATGCTAATAAAAAAAATTAACTTTCTTTCCCTTTAATAATATAATATTTAGAGATAATTAATATGAAGAATTGAATGAAATTATATTTAAAAAATTGTAATTAGGTTTACAAAGTAGAAAATTATATAAAGTCGTATTAACTACTTTTAAAATAAACACTATTAATAGCAATTGTGACAAAAAATGCTTTAACTCTAATTATTTTGCGGTGTTAATCTTTAATGTAAATAACAAATTGTATCGAGAAATAAAATAAAATTTAAGATAAAAAGCAAGTTAATATTTTATTTTATTTTTTTTACAGAAAAGTTATCTTTATTTATCTCGAAATTATTATTCTTAATTAAACTAAGAAAGTCGAAAATAAGGAATTGTTTGTACTGTATAACAACAAAAACATTCTAGAAATTCAGCATAATCTTGGTATTAACAGTCATTAAATTCTTTATCGGATTTTTCTAAACTTATAAAAAGATTAGTTTAATTAAACTAAAATACAAACTTTAGATTAACAGAGTTCAAATCTTTTTACAGTTTATAGGAAACAATGCATTTGTAATAGAAAATTCGTATAGGAATTGCAATAAAAAGATATTGTTTACATTTATTATTAATTCAAAAATGAGATAACATCATTGGAAAACTTCAGAAAATTACATTTTAATTATAATAAACTATTAATACATAGGAAGTGAGTAATATTTGTTAGTATATTATATAAATTCCATATTTTAATACCTATAAACAGATGCCCGAGAGGAAATAGCATCAATCTAAAAAAAAAAAAAAAATATCGCTTACGTTGTAAATGAATAATAAAATAAGACAATAGAAACAAACAACCTTATAAACTTTTTATATTAAAAAGTACTTTTACCTATTTTATTCTTCAGTATGATTAAAAGGCCCTCTTATGACCCACGGCATCCCATGGGCAAAAAAGAGCAATTGCCTGAGGCTCCACCAAAAGAAAACCCCAAACCAATCTTTTATAAGAAAAAATTGCCTCGAAAAAATTTCCTCGTAGAAAAATGTCTGAAGTCAACACTGTACATGGGACACTAAATTCAAATTTGACGGGCGCCATAAAGCCGTAACGCGCTACTGGCCTACAGGACAAAAAGAATAAAAACTGGGTGAAAAAAATAGTTTTATTTATTAATTATATTAACATAAAAAAACTAATTTTCAAACATTCTCCTTGTAAGAGAATATCTTTTCACTAAATTCTTCTATCAAAAAGCAATTCTAATTCATTCTAACGCTATATTTATTATAAAGTAAAAACATTGATAATGAAAATCGAATCGAATAATTTATAATGACAAAATATTAATTTAAACTCTTCCATTAGATTATAAAAATTAAGCTTTTATAATATAAAACCATTATATTTCATGAAAATAAATGGTTGTATTTACGACATGTTTTAATTCATGAAAAATCAAAATTGATGCATTAAAGATTAGAATTTCTTTTAGCATTACTTCAAATTCTTTATTACTGGAAATGAAAAATACGCGAATTTAGAAGGATAAATGATAGATTAATTGATATGGCCTAGATTGCATCGGCTGTCATGACTATCATCGTAAATAAAGTATCATTTCATAACGTCAATCACTTTCCAGTACATAAAATATACATTAAAGTTAGTCTTGTAACTCGTAAATATAAATATTACCTGAAAGATATCAAGAGATGCGGTTGTCTCATCTCGAATTTATCTGAAAACTCTATAAGTTATAAGATACGTCTAGGAGTCTATCAAATATCTTTTGCAAGGAACCACTACTCTGTTTTTGTCAGTAATTGAATTGATTGATTGATTAACTTGTACGTTATAGGTTATATTGTCTGCCACAATTACGCCCATTAGTCTATGTGTGGATCTGAATTTCAAAAAGGATCATCTTGGATAAGGGTGAAGAACAGTGTAACAACATACTGCCATGATAAATTAACTTATATAGATTCAGACTGAACTCGAATTTGAATCCACCAAGACGGTAGACTAGCACCTTGTAAATAAAAAAATTAATTTATTAAACGTGTTATTTCTAATAAAAATAAAACTAAAAGTTTGTAGATTCATTGAATATAAAAATATTGAGCTTTTAAACTAAATAAGATTATTATAGATTTTTTGGATCCATCCAACTTTTCAAATATTTTTGTCTAGTGTTATTGTAATCAGGAAAGCTATATATAAATATTGAAAACTACTGTATAAAAGCAGTTTTTTAAATTAAATTAATTAATTTAAATTGTTTTTCTTGTCAAACTTGAAATATTTACGTTTTTATTTTCAGTATTAACCTATAAACAATTGATAGAGGCAGAGTGAAAAAGAAAACGAAAAGAAAACTATAAATGTGAAAAATTTATTATTTTCTTTTCGTTTATTTTGGAAACAAATTACGTTAAAAACTAAATTGGAATAGTTTTCATTTATTGATTCATTTATTTTATTCTATTTCTGCCAAGCACTAAATCACATAAGCTATACCACTTGCCCAATATGATAAGTCTGATTCTCAATAGGATCAGCCAATCAACACTCGATCTGAGTATTGCTTTTGATTGGCTAATCCTCAAAAAATCGCATCTGAATCCGATTTACACTTTAACGAAGGTTTTAGATCGAATTCGAAGACGAATATCTTCGAATATGACTCATATCGACCATAAATTTTTCACAATAATTTCGATTAATGTAGATAATTGAGAATCCATTACCGAAAATCAGCATTAATATTATTTAGTTATAAAATTTTATATTTATTTCATGTGCAATTTCTATCCAGAAAACAAATTTCATTCGAAGATTACGAACGTGCTCTTTATGCAGAAAAAATATTATACAATTGCTGTTTTCTTCTTCTTTTTATTGTTATTATGGCAACAAATATTTTCTTCAAAATGTGGACATATTTCTCAAAAATATGTAAAATCTTATAAAATATGACGTTAAAATTAAAAATCTAAAAATAACATAGATATATTATATTTGATATTTACATACTTAGTATTTATAATATACAATATAGATAAATTATACTGGTATAATATATCTGTCTGGTCCTAACTCTCTCACTTGCAATAAATAGGTACTTGATCTGTGCAAACATTCAGTATGGCGTGAAAAATGGTTTAAATTAGAAAGTCGTGCTATTTTTGTATAAAATACTCATGTCATTCGATCATGAATAGCGATTTTTTTAGTATAATACATACATATATATATGTCTTATGGTAAATAATTAACTGAAATTATTATTTTGTTACCATAATGGTGAAAGAACACGACATGAACATAATTTATTTTAAATTAAATACATTAATTAACTAACTTTAGATGATAAAGTTTAGATTTATGACACTACGTTGAAATGCTAAATATAAATTTTGATACACGTGTAGTAGAAAAACCAATTATTTCGTTTAAAAGTAGTTAAATTAGCTTATATATATTTGACAGGACATTCTCATTTTGACTATTTTTTATGTAAAATTTGTATATAGATTTTTTCTTTTCTTCCTTTTCATTCCGTTGTTTTTGAAGACCGTTGGATCGTCTCGTGTTACTGTACAATTTGAATGAAGCTGCTCCAGTTTAGCCGCTCTTCATCTTCGAGTTATAGACTATAATCTAGGTAAAATATATTGATTAAATGTATGGGTCTATTTATTGCACTTGAGAAATTTGAAAATAAAAATAGATATTTAAGGATCTAGGTTAAAATTTACACTGAATTCTATATTTTTAATGATAATTATCTACAGGCATCTTTTTTCATTTCTCGTTTATATTGGATCCTTCGAGGAAAAAGTCCAGATTTTTTCGGTTAAGCTTATCTGTAATACGTAAGTCAAGACGAGCCATAGCCTACAGCACGTAATGCCCACCGGCCGGCTGGGCGAGGCAGTTAAGGCATCATTTTGGCATTTTGGTAGACCCGGAATCGAATCCCGGCGTACAACCCTGGAATTTTTTATGAGCGGTCTGTCTCGGATGTGTCGGTTCCTGTTCTTTAGGCTCTTTTCATATGGCACTCCTACTTAAAACACAATAAATTAAGCCATCGATGGCTCGTATTTGCCGCAAAAAGCTGAGTCCTTTTGTCATTTTTTTAAAAAAATAAATGAAATATGCAGGATTTTTTTCTAATAAAACCATTTTTACTAACAAGAAATAAAATTTAAGACTAACATTAATTTATAGGTGTTAGAAATCGCTACGGATCCTAAGCTAATCCCCAATTTTTCCTCTCGACGACCCTGAGAATAGATATTTACTCCAAGAAATGATTTGAATCGATGAACTACTGTATATGCATGAAATAAATTCTGCAACAAGAAAAGTATCAGTCGTCTAAAAAGAAAAATAATATTTTATACCGCCATAAATATCATATCTGAATTTCTTGAGACTATTAAATAAAAATTAAGGGAT
Organism: Centruroides vittatus; assembly: GCF_030686945.1. Taxonomy (NCBI): domain Eukaryota; kingdom Metazoa; phylum Arthropoda; class Arachnida; order Scorpiones; family Buthidae; genus Centruroides; species Centruroides vittatus. The sequence continues at coordinate 162,167 of NW_027120685.1, read as the reverse complement.
CTCAAGGTGTATATACTTATATATATATATATATATATATATATATGATTCTGGTTTTCTTCCCTTGAGATATATGAAAGGCGACATTATATAAGTTATATCTCCCTCGTCTAACAATTGTCGATTGGAAAGCTGGCACTTGCAACGTTATCGCAACCATTGATCGTGACATTCCCAAAATATTACATATTAGTTTAATGTACAGGTAAGGACATATAAATTTTAGCAATATCGTTTATTCTGAGTTAATGTAACGATTATTTTAAATTTATAATTAAAATTAAGAGTATAAATATTATTTTATTGTCTAAGAAATTTTAGTGTAAAAGATCCAAATTTAAATAATTCGCATTTTATATTAACTTGCAACTATGATATATTTATACATTTGATGACTGATAATCGTATAAAGAAATACTACTGTATTTAATACAGTCTGATTGTTTTGTTGACTGTTTTCTTCCTAATTATCTTGATTACGATAGCACTAAATATTACATAGTCAAGTTTTCACGACATCTCTCCAATTAGTTCGAATTAATACAATATAATGCTCACCAGTAGAGGAATGGATAAAATTCTGAACACTGTTAGTTGATCGTGGGTTCGCGCCTCACCAACGAACTGGTCGCATAAAGTTTACACGTGTATAATACGTAAATAGGGCCATTTTCCCTTATAAAGTACTCCCGGGGCATCCTCTTCTTAACAGATCACCATGGGCATTGCATTGCATTGCCTTATCCCATTAATCCAATCCTAATTCAAGAAGTATGAAAGAATTTATTAATATATGATACCAAACTTTATCAAATGTTTCCTCTATTGTAATACGTGAAATTATTTTACGAACTAAACCGTAAATGATTCACTTATGAAGCTTGCAATGTAGAATAATTCAACAATACGTGGATTGTGCCAGAACAATAAACTCTGATAATGGTTTATCAATAACGGATTCTTTCTTTCATAATTTATATTTTTTGAATTCTTTCACATAATAAACTTATAGATACTTAATTATCATAAAATTTATTATTTCAATATATTTTTTTTTTAATTTATATGGTAGACTGGACAAATTGTAATGAATTGAATATAAGACGTGGAAAATAACTTTCCTTTGTTTGAATATAAAAATAGATAAATCTATTAACAAAATAAGATATCGCAGCTTCAAGCAACGATATCAGTTCCTAAAATAAGATACAAATTGATCGTAATATATTGATACAATATTAATAGAAGTCAATGAAATTCTTTTGTGTTTATGCTTTAGAAAATAATTTTTAAATTTTGTATTGATTAACCATTTTCAATGGATAAAAATTATTTTTCTATTTTTCAAATATATTCTCTGCTAGACATATACAAAGAAGAATGTAGTTTTAAGGAGGTATTTCTAATTTAAAATCAATTTTATCTACTCTTTTCCCTTCCTTGAACATATCAATATTCATTATACTTAATGAATTCTTGACTGTAGATCTATATTAGCCGATATCCTTTTAATTTTAACTATTAAACTAAATGATAGTTTATTCTAAACTAAATTGATTTACATGGGAATAAAGTAATTAAATTTATCGTCTTATTTATAAATATTACTATAAAACTTAAAATATATTCGTTTTCTTCGGTTTAATATATAAATATAATAATATTTAACGCTTGAAAGAAACATTTTATACAAATAATAAGGAAATTTAAATATTATTTATTCAGATTTCGATTTTAAAAATTCCGTAAATTATTTTTAAAATAATAATTAGTAATTTGAAATTATCTAAAATCATTTATAATTAAAATTAAAAAAACTAATAAAAATTATTATATTTATTTTATAATTTAATAAATTCTTCTATAATAAAAATTACATTATTATTATTTATTACAATTTTAATCATTTGAATAACGAGTGAATGAAATTATTGTTAACCTTAATTGAATTACAATAATTTTTATTCTAAGCTATTTTTGGATAAGGTCCTCGAATCCGGGGTCACGAGACAATTTATTTTTCTAATCCAGTCCTCCGGCTTATCACAGCACTGACCCAAAATGCGTATTCTTTGGACACTGATACTGATAATGATTAATGATCATATCTTTCCCAATAAGTTATACCAATGTATTATTAAATCAATAGGTTATATCAAGTGCCATATTTTTCATATATCCTAGTACATCTATGGATATAGAAATCGAAATTAATATTAATAATTATTTTTTGATATTAATGTAACTATGTAGAGTGAAAAGTCATTTCGAATTACTATATTCTGGATTAATTTTTGCAGAAAAAATTAATAATATATTTTTCAATCACTGCAAATAGTATGATGAACTAATGTATAAAATACATATATAGAAACAACATAATTTTTCAATTTTTTCTGGAATTTAAGTTATTTAATAAACTTAACAATTATCTGTATTTTATCTTTATAAAATGCTGATAATTCTTAACCTTTACTGTAAACACTCGATTTAAATATATATACAGTATATATTTTTAAATCTCATAATTTAGATTTTTTAAATTAGGTTCTAATTTAGTAATTTCACAAAAATGAGGAAAAAAATTGATAATATCCATTAATGATGTAAACCTTACAATAAAACATACAAACCAATGGAAAAAAACTTAAATAAGTTAACTAAATACATTATTAACATCATATTATGCCCATAACTGATGATATATGAGCGCAATTGCTGAACACTCGAGTGGAAAATTTCAGTATTTTCTGTTGAAATTGCGTATATGTTTGTGGTTTTTTTTTGTCTAAAAAATAAAGCATAATTTCAAGCTTGAGCTGTTTAAAACAATCTTCAAACCCAAAAATAAATAAAACAAAAATAACCAAAATAATTATTAAAATTTTATATATATACACAAAACTACATTTTACATTTATTTTACATCGCATGTAAGCTACATTTTATCATTTCGCAGCATATTATACACTATTTTCACTATATTAAAAGATTTATACTACATTTAACAATTTTATTGATATATAAATAGCCGTCTAAATACAAACAATATAAAATTACTTTTATTCTCTGAAGCTAGACGAGCGAATGATTATATATATATATATTAAATTTTAAATTTTATATATAGAAGGTTATCATTTTTAAAAGAAATAGTCAAGGAAAATTTTTGATAACTTTCAATTGGAATTTTCAATGTAATCTTTTTGTTATCGACGTTTATAAAAAAAAAATTCTAAAACAGAAAATCAAATAAGCAAGAAAGGCATTTTTCTTTCGTAATTTTTAATATAAAAATTCTAATCTTTTTATATTTTTATTATACAAAATAATTATCAATAACTTAACTTCAAAGAAAAGTTTGAATGTGTTTTTTTTTTTTTTTAAACAAAAATTTAAATAGGAGGAAAATTACTAATGATGTTTATCTTTATTTATAAAGAAAGAAGCTTCCTTACTTTCAGAAGATTTTAAACAAAACATTATCATTAGTAAACGTCTAAAATAAATAAAGCGTAGAATGTATATGAAAATAATTAAAATATGACATAAAATCTCATTTAAATAGAATGTCTCTTCTTAAAATGTAAAAAAGATTTGTTGTTGCCTAATATGTCTTCCTTTCAGAATCAATTTAAATAAAAAATGTTTTAAAAATATATATATATATATACATATATAAATTTATGCATCATTTTATTAATAATAAAGTAAAAATTTATCTAGTTAGAATAATAAAAAAGAAAATAAACTTATCATAAGATACTAGTAAATTTATTTTTAAACTGTAATAATAATTTAAAGAAGACTATATTAAGCAATAAATATTAAAATGTATATAATAAGACTTTTCAAATTATTTTTTAAAATAAAAACAAAATTTTTATTTATTATTCATTAGTATATACCACGCACGACCAAAAATCGATGGCGGCATCCTATTTTTACAATCCAATTAGTCTGTTAAAGTGCAAAAAAATTGTAATTTTTATAGGTATATTAATTCTATATTTTCCATGAAAAACTTTTAAAACTGTTTACATGAATCTGTGTTCTACGGGATAACGCGTGGCATCTTTTGTATTTGATTGCATCACAATGAAAAAAAGTGCATATTGATACTGTGCAAGGAATACGAATGTACTCTTTGTACGGATGAACTTATCTAACTTTGTGCCCTTAGCATTTTCAGTTTTATGCATAACGAGTACACCATTTTTGTTTTATAACAAGTGTAATTTATAACATCTTTACAAAAGATGAAATGATCTGAAACATCATCATAATACCATAAATAAATATAACTTTTTTCTCCAGCGTACTTTTTACGTTGAAATGAAAATATGGTGATGGATCATCGGTATTTTTGACACATGAAAGTAGATCACACTTCACTTTAAGTTGTCTAGCTTCAGTATAGGCCTATATGAATAGCAGTTATATATTTAATGTGGAAAAAAATGCTTTTGTTTAATATAGTCTTTCATTCTTCTTTACAAATTACAATAAATTTCTTTTGATAATTAGAAATATATTAATATTTTAAATAAATATTATTCATATGAGCTCTTAGAAAGAATACTTATTTTGTGTGACACTAAATTTAATTTTTTTTCAAGTATTTTCAAAGTTTTAATATAAAATGTTATTATAAATAATTAAAACAACTTGTTTCCAATTAAATAATTTTATTTTAAAACAATTTAGCTCATGGAAATGACATTTAAATTATAATTATTCTTAATGTATCTTGAGAATATAGCCTCGTTAAAGTTGATAGATGTAATAAAATCTATATATATATAAGATAAAGTAAAGAAAATATCCAAAAAAAAAGCCTATTAAAAGTGTTTTATTAATAAAAATATATGACATTTTACAAATCTTTAAAATAAGTTTACTATTACATTAATATTCTTTATAAAAGAAGAAAAAATAAATAAGAAGTAAAAGAGAATAAAATTTCTTTAATCTTTAACATAAAATCCATCAATCTTTCAGCTTTAATCAGCATTTTTTCAAAGATAAAAAAAAGCAAAGTTTAGTTAAACTTTGGAAAAATAAAGCAAAGGCGACGTCCTTTCCGAAATTAATCAATATTCTATTTTCGCTTGGAAGATTTTCTTTTTTTAAAGAAAAAAGGAAAATGAAACTACATTATGTTAAACTATTCTATATCGAGCATTTATACTTATCAGTATCCATTTTCTGATAAGTTTGATGCTAGTTTGAGGCTCATCTTACGTTATCCATTATCCATTTAGTATTTCTTCAATGAATTGGATACAAATCCATTAGTACAGACGAAAAGTCTATTGAGTTCCATTGAGCGATAAATTCCCATTTGGTTAAGTAGGTATGAAACAAATGCCAAACCAACTCCGGAATGTTATTTTGATGAAGTGTTCAATTATAAAAGTTTCTATTGAAGTCTAGAAGCTTCTTTGAACTTTTATAATTGCTTCTTGATTATAATATCCAGGAATATTCATCTCTAAACTTTACTTTTCTCTTCCTAATTAATTAAAGAAGCGGAAGTTTCTCTTTTATTTCTCTGCTCCTTTTGTCTTTCAATTGAATTGGTGCTTGTTTCGTACCAGATACATATCTGAACTTCTTTTAAATAAGTAAAGCCTCAACAGATATTATCGAATGCATTAGCCAGGTAAAATGGGTAATAAATTAATAAACAGCTTTATAAAAATAAGAACTAATTTTTAATAAATTAATTTAATTATTTTAAGCAAACAGAATAGAATTAATCTCATATATAAAATTTAATAAATTATTATTATTATTATTTTTTTAAAGTTACGTATAATTTATACGTTTAATTTCAAATGCATTAAATTTTTTCTTTCCTAATTTAAAATTTCTATATTTAGAAACTTATCCGAATACGTTTTAATAATAAATTTGAAAAATTAAATTTAGTATAAACAGGTTTTTGAAACCAAATTTAAAATTCCCCTCTTCATCCAATAGATTGCTGTACTTTAAAAGATTTCTCTCTAATCGCTAAGCGCCTTTAATGGTCATTTACCTTCTCCAAACTTTTTTTATGTTTATCTCTTAAAGTAACTCGGGCTGTTAATTGCATTCACCAATCTATTGATAGATTATCTGTAGCGAAAAGGATCTTCCTTAAATCCAAAATGTCGTTACTCACTTACTTTTGTTATCTCTACTCTCTAATTCTGATAAATAAGAAACTTGTAGCATATTGCAGAAACCTTTTGTTCTTATGTATTTTCGTGAAAGAGATTTACCTCTTTTTTTTATTATTTAATCAATGGATATGTGTGATTAAGTAAAGAGCAGTAAATAAATTAATCCGTGTTAATATGATTAGTTCATCTATCTGCGTTACCTTTTAATTATTCATTTTATATTAAAAAATTCGTTATAAGTCGGATTATCAATAATTAATGAAGAAAAATCTGACTGGAAAGTATTCGATAGAAAAAATAAATTATTAATAGCTTATTTTAATGTGATTAGCTGTAAATATTGAGTGTTATTTATCTTAATTTTTAGTTTATTTGGCCAAAAGATTATTTTATAAACAACTATTGTAATGAGTTTAATCATCGACTATTTCTTTTAAGTTTTGATTAAAATATATGAAATTTATAACGTGTTGAGATAAAATTTACCATTATCAGAAGTGTTTTAAAAAATTATTGTTTTATTTTTAAAAATAGTTTTTTCCGTGGTTTCATTCTTCTATAGCATCTATATTGTTAGTATTTACATCTATAGAAATGAATATGAAAGCAATGAAACGTGCCTTTCATCAAAATTAAAATTTGCGTGCTTATTATAAATAATTTATTAATAGTTAATATACGAGACTACCGTCTAATTACATTGATAGGATAATGCAAAGCAACATATAGGCGCTCTGAAAAGTAAGAATGTCTCCCTAGAGGACTTTCTCTGGGAAACTGGTCCTGTTTAGGTGAAGAAAACCTAAAAAAACTCCACGCTTGGTCGAGTGCCAACCCAGAACCTACAGTGTTCAGCAGTTTTATTCATTCAGCCACTGGTATGCCCTTAAACATCTAATTGATTAATTTCATAAAATTATAGGCAATAAATTTCATTTTTTTCTGTTTGACTTAATAGAGTAATTTTACAATTATAACAGCAAGAAACAGAAGAATTCTCTTATTGACTTTTTCATCCGAATGGCCTACAAAATGCCATTTTCGCTGTCACATCGTACTAAATAATGGACTACGTTCGAACCAGTTAATGAGTAAGAAAAATAACAAAGACATTTTTCGAACTTAGTAATTAAAGTCCAACAACAAAAAGTATAGGCTAATCTGATTTCTAAAATAATCTTTACAATATAAACCTTTAAATATTTTACAAAGTTAACTGTAATCAGATAAAGTCAATGGATCCTTTGACAATTCTACTTATTTACTGCAAGTAATATATCGTAGCTTTCTTGAAATGTCTTATCGATAAGAATTCGAAATAAAATCTTATTCTTTTCCATTCTGAAATCGAATTGAATAGTAAGTAATAATATGCAAATATCAACAGCAAAATTTATATTCTGAATAGATAAATAAATTATAAATTTCATAGACGAATAGAAATGAATATATACTGTATATATATATATATATATATATATATATATATGTAAACTATAGTAGGTTTAAAAAAACATAATTTTTGTTTACAGCGTTTTCTCTATTGCTCTCTATCTTGGGCCCATTTGTATCACTATTCTCGCTGGTACAAATTCTTTATACTATAGTTACCAGTTAAAATTTCAATAATGTATACAAATTGTCTTTTAGATGTTCCATGTTTTCCTTTCAGTTGATGGATCATAGAAGGCTCAACTAATAGAAGTGGAAAAGTGCCAAGTGTTTAATAAATAACACGGTCTTGTGTTTGATGCTCAACATATAAGAAAACACGGTTTCAAGAATACCTAAATTTTTTAAATCTTTGTAATGGAAATTCAAGTGGTTAATGGCTTTGTTCTAATGTTACTCATTTCCACATTATAGAAATTGTAGGAAAAGAATAATATTTCGAATATTTTCTTGATTTAAATAAACATCGAATTAAATTCTAATAATTAGAAAAAGGTCTATCCTGTATTGAAAAGATACTAAACGTTAACAACCTTACAAATATAAATGTGGATATTGACGCTACTGTATATATGTCCACCAGTCAGTGCGGATCATCGCACAGAAGTAAGAAACACGTGCTTGAGCCTCCTTGAGTCCTTGAGCAGCATGAAAGAAGAGATACATTCTGCCGACCTTAGGCACAGATATCATCTTCATCAAGCAATTCGCCGTAAGTGGTGTATTAAAATTTTTACTACTTAATTAATAACTGAGAAATAAAATTTTCTTTTCGGCTGTAAGAAAATATTTTAAGTAACAAATAACACTTAAAATTCTCCGTGCGTTTACATACCTACTATCCAATCAAATAAGCGCAGTTAATCTCTTGCAAACTGCAAACTTTGTTCACCTAATTTGAAGCTTAATAACTCCTCTACCTTTTGCCAAAAATTGTTAAAATTTTACAGAGAGGTTTGTGTATTAGGGGCATCGATGCTGTTAAATTTTAGTGGTTAAAAGTCAATGGCATGGGAAGATAGATGGGGCCATGTGTCGAGTGGGATTGGACTTACTGAAAAATTTACTCGTTATTAGCATTTACAATTATTTATAAAACTTCTACCCTCAAAATTAAGCTTTTCGTCATTTTATATTAATTAATAATATAAAATTTTTTAAAAATAAAATCTCGTAACAGATGGCGCAACACACAATTTTAACGTTTTTGCCGGGAAAGTTATGCAACTCGTTGCTGGATATTTTTTATTATGTTACCTTGTATAAATTTATTTGAAAGTATTATCTAGTATTTAAAACAAGGAGACCTCAGAACTGGGTTGGACCTCAAGCCCACCAAATGCTTGATCCGCCATTGTCTCCAGTGTTCAGTTATAAAACCGCTGAACACTGGTAGTTGTTGCCCGGTTCTCGCCCAAACCAACAGTTGGCCTCGTGGAGTTTTCCGGGTTTTCTTTACCTGTTTTACAAAAATATAAAATCTTTCATAATCGAAATAATTATGAATCTGATCGAAATATTACAGAAAATATAATTATTAAATTATTTCTTTCATTCATTTTTCATGGCATATTGGAAGGATGTTTTTAAAAATAATTATTCGATAGAATTTATTTATGTAGTAGCTTGTATTATATGTATTAAATTCATTGAGTAAAAAGTTACGCATTGGCAAAATTGTCTGATTATTGCAAAACTTGGTCTACAGCTGTCTCAGGCAGGTGTGTAAATGATTACAGTTGTAGTTTGATTTCAAGCCAAGCAATGCTACTAAAATGTCTTCAAATTGCTATTCCAATATTCTATTTAAAAAAAAGCTCACCGTGTTCAGAATTGTCAGTGTACCTGTCGTATGATAGTTTGGTTTGGTTTATTCGTTTTTGACAACGCGACGCATGGGCGATCTGCCAAGGAGGGTGCCTCCCAGGAAGTCTTTTATAGGAAATTGGCACATATTTAGGTTTACTAATGTGAAGAAAACACAGAAAAGTCCATGTGGCAATCCATTGACGAGGCGCAAACCCACGACTAACTACCAGTGTTCAGTGATTTTATCCACTGTGCCACTGGTGGATGTCGTATGAAGGTCTTCAGACAATAGGCATGATTACGACGCGGTCAAAGACATTAAGCACCGCTGACGAAGTTTGACAAAGGTTTGCATCATCGAGATGAGGAAAGCAAGACGGCCGTTTCGCCGAACTGTCCTCTATTGGGTCGTTTTGACCTGACTGGGGTAATAAATATGTCAGGGCCCACATATTCCGCGGTTGGATTCTGTACTCCCAGACAGACTTTGTTTGCGAATGGCGCCATTACAGAGAAGCGTAGACTAATACGGACAGGCAGTGTACCGTCATTAGTATCAAATCCCGGTCTGTTTGGGAACGAACAATCACCGTGTAGATAATTACTAGTAAGAATTTTGCTGTTAAGTGGCATATTGCCCCCACTGTTGACAGCAAGATAATGTTCAGTCGTACACAGCTAGGGATTCCCATAAATGTCTCCATCTTATTTCTATATTTCCTTGGCCTGCCCGGTCTCCAGATTTCTTGCCCATTGAGCATTTGTGAGACCAGATGGGACGCCAGCTTCGGCCATTTACGAAAATGAGGGAAGTAGTGCGGCAGTAGCAATACCTGTGGGCAAATCTTTTGTGAGATAGCATACAGTTACACGCATACTTTCATGTCCGATCATATCTCCGTATGTTTCCAGACCATACAAAGTACGAAAGGTTGCTTTGAATTACAGCGTTCCACAGGAAATTGTCCATTTGTTATGATATTGTAATCATTCATTACCATCGTCATTACTTTTGCACTAATAAAGTTTCGATTCCAGGGTGTATAATTATTGGTACTGTACATTTGTGCAATAATGTAACATTATTATACTATATACCAATCTAAAATCTTTATATAATATCTACAGAGATATCTTTTTAATGAAAATATAAAATAAAATAATTTAATTAAGTCTGTTTATTTCGTTATAATACGGAATATTTGCAACTTTTCATTAGCGAATTTTAAGATTGTCACTTTACTTTAATACATTAATATAAAATAAAGGTATAACTTTAAAAATAATTTTTTTTATTAAAATAATTTGTGAATTTTATAACATTCGTCTAAAATCTTCTGAAAAACTATATCATTAATTCATTTTACGTAAAGACGAACATCCTTTTAAATCTTGTAATGAATTATATTCTTAATTCATACCTTCAGCGAGTAAAATATTAAACGTAAAAAATGATAAAGAAAAAAGAATAAATTAAATTACAATTATTTGTCGAGTTTGCTGATTTAATTTAATTATTTTTCCATTAAAACTAAAATACATTTTACAAAATAAAGTAACAGAATTTTTAATTTCTCCCTCTTCAGATATTCGCTACAAAATTTAATGAATTTGATTGTTTATACAATAAATTTCTAAAACATAGTTTGTAACTATCGAGTTAAAATGTTCATCATTTAAATAAGTAAAATGTAAGGCACTTTTTATACGTGTTTGAGTGTTTTTTTAAAATACTGGTTGGTGTGTATATGGCAACGTAATTCGCGGACGATCTGCCGAGGGGACTTTTATGGGAAACTGGCTCCAATTTAGGTGTAACAAATGTGAAGAAAACATAGTAGTTAGTCATGGGTTCGTGCCTCGTCAACGGGCTGGCGAGCCGAGAACCCACGACTAGCTATCAGTGTTCAGTGGTTTTATTGGTCACTGGTGGGCTCAAAAATTGGTTGGGTCCAATAAATTAAAACTCAGATCTAACATCCATATAGAACGGGGTTATAATATCAACTTCCTTGTAGACAAACTTAAACAGTCTATTTTTTTCAAATTACAATTTAAATAATATCTTATTTATTTATCAATGAAACAAAATAAATAATTTGTATTTTGATTTCTCATTGGCCTATAAATTATGTAAATATGATAATAATAATGGATAAAAGTTAAAAATGAGAAAAATTTCATAAGAAATTATAAGAGAAATTATCTTAATACATTTACAAGTAATTTCTCATTGTATTGATAGATGGATGGATGAATAAATGGGATAAGGCAACACAATAATATTAGAAAATCTTGGAAGGCATCTCTCCTTGATCTGTCAACGAGAAATGCTTCCCGAGGACCTTTTATGGAAAAATGGTCCTTATTTAGACGTTAGACAGGTGCAGAAAACCCGGAAAACCCTTTGTGGGCAGCCCATTGGCGAGACTCGAACCCGCAACAAACTACTCGTGTTTAGTAGTTTTATTCACTCGATATTTATTGCAGGTAGATTCTCTTCCTATAATATTGTAACTTTCCTTACGTATATATATATTTTATTTATTTTTAATAACGTAAATGTTGCATTAAAAAATGGTCATATTATGACGCAGAAAATAAAACAGATAATTGCATTTAAAAAAAATTCCATTGAGACAAAAATAATTCCACAAATAAACCTGCTATAATAACAAAACCCTACAGAATAATTAATGAAAAATAAAGAAAAAAAAATTATTTGAGAACAAACAAATAGCAAATGAGGATCGACTAATAATTTATATTTGAAATTAACTTAAAAAGAAATAGGCCTGTCTTATATTTTAACAATTTCATTTTTTTATTTTATTTTCTAATATTTTCACGTCTCATTTTGTATTTCCTATAATGCCCGGTTTAAATCTGCTGAAAGTCTCATAGATGAAATTTCAGAAGCGTGTAGCATTCAAATACTAAAACTTATTATGCAAATTAATACTTAATTCACGTAACTATATTATTGTCTGTTATATTTACTGAAACAATACAAAAAATTTCAATGTATGCTTATTTTATCTAGAGTAAACATTAGTAAATTCGCGATAAAATTAGTTTTTCTTTAATAATCGGATATATATTTCGTAAATGGACATGTTAACTATACTATTAAAGAGAACCATACTCTCAAGATAACAGCTTTTTGTCATTATGAATATACTGTATTTTAGTTTTCTAGGAGTATATTTTTTATGTTACGTACAGATGGTTATTTGTACATTTATACATATTATACACATATTATATATATTATTATTTTACTTCTCTAATCGACGATAATTAATTATTAAACAGTCCTTGTGTTTGATATGTCTAGAATTTCACAGCGAAAGCTAAGAATGGTGTCCATTAGCTAGGGAAATTTAAACGCACGATACAATAAAAAAATAATAACCGCGTGTTAAAATACATCTTCACTTCTTAGTTTATTGAAATATCAAAGAATAACTCAATATTTTGTTTGCAAATTTCAGATAAAACTAGTCTCTTAAACACCAACAAATTTCCAATTTTTTTCTTCTTACAATAAAGATAGTTTTTCTAACAGTTTACTCAAACGAACAAACTTTTCAAATTTTATCTTACGTTACTTATTCGATGAAGATGAATTTAAAAAGTATCACGAAATTACCAATGTTTACCCTATATAAAATTGTGAATATTTCATTACTTTATAGACGTGTAGTGCAAAACAGGGATTGATTTTATTGAAGGTCTGACAAAGAGGTGTCCCAGGGAGGATTTTCTATTGGAAACTAGCTCCTTCTTAAGTAATAGATACGTAAAGCAAACGCGTAAACTCTGGGTGGACGTCCTGTGGGTCAGGTGCGAACACGTGATTAATTACTGGTGTTCAGTGGTTTTATCCACTTGACCACTAGTGGGATTTTTTACTTAATTTTAATTAAGTAACAATTTCTGTATTCTGTTTTTAAAGCTTTTATTTTTAACGACAATCTATTCTATAGATTAAAAATTTATATAAGGGTTTATCAATTTAAAGCTAGACGATTCTGTTTAAAAAATAATACTTTCGTCTCGGAACTAAATTTTATCCAATATTTTAAATAAAATATTAAATTACATTGCAATTCTATATATAGAATAACGTTAAAATCAATGTCTGACATTCGTTAAACATTTAATACTAATATAAAAATAACAAATGTTAAAGTCTATTATCGACTTTTCCATTTGAAAATAAAAGTACTGTTCTAAATCCTTATAGTAAAATCCTTGGTTTTTTTATTGTTCTTGTACCTGAACTATAGTTTCACAAATCGCAACTTAAAGTCAGAAAGTCGTAAGAAAGAACATTAAACGTTAAAGCAGAACAATTTATAATGTAATTAAGGTTTGACCATTATATTACAAGATTAAATTCTCACGAATTACATTTCAACTTAAACTCTTTTTACTCAATTAGTCACATTCATCAGTTCACTTTATAACACTTTCACTGAATGGCAAATATAATTACTATTAAAAGATATACACTTTCTCTTAATTTCATTTTGGTGAATATTTTCCTGTCTTGTTCGACATCACAGCTTTATATCTAATTATTCAATCGACTTATTCGAATTCTTTCTTGAGATAAAATACAGATAAGTGAAAATAACTTATTACATTATAAATTGAATTTATTGATAAAGAAAATAAATTTATAAACTGAGGAATTCAAATTTATTATCTGAGGAAAAAATGATTTTTTGGGATATACTCACCGTAATTACACAGTATATCTTTTGCACTGCAAGCCGCGTGATCTTCATCCGTATGATTTTCGTTTGCAGAGACACTTAAAAAGTGTGGTTCATGTATAACATATTGCAAATTTGGCAGCCTTGAAACACAGTATTATGCAGCGTGCGTTCAATGCCGATTATACTGCATGTGACTGCGAGAACCTCATTACGATATTAAGCTTCTCACAGCCACATGAATTATGATCGGCATTGAACACATGCAGTACGATATTGATCGTTGAATCTCCTTCAGATTTTACACGTTCAGAATGAGAACCGCATTAAGCATTATCTGCATCCTCTAAATTCGGTGTAGAATGAGTATTTTGCACAAATTTAATGTTTCTTGCTTGCATTTGGCTTACTAAATGTCTCTTTAAACAGCGTTGAATAGAGATGCTTTACGATCATTCTATACATATCTTTCAAAACTCGTAATTTTTAAATAAATCAATAAGCTATATTTAATTTATATTTCAGAATTTACTCTTAATTTATAAAATTTCAATGGTTGATTAATAGAAAAACACTTTTATGTCATCTCTAAACCAAGACGTTGACGTCAAAACAAGTATTTTGAAGTGTTTACCTCAATAATAAGAAACAAAAATTGAATCATTACTTTCAAACGAGTTTTATTTTATTAAATATATTAAACTCCATTTTAAGATATTTTAAAATGATACGATACTCATATTAAAATTTATAGTCTACTTACTTTACTATTTACATTATATTTAATTTTCTATAATTTATGACACTATTTTATTTTATAGTCAATTATGAATAGTTTATGAGCTTTCTTTATTAAATAATATTATCATTTAATATTCCTAATGCTTTTTCTTTTTAAAACCTTATTTTATAATATATTTCATCAAAAATTCCTGATAAATTTTTATTCTCTTTAACTTACAAATGACTTCTTCGATATGAATACTTTATTTATTTTTTCTTTTATGTTGTTATTGATTTCGGTTTACAAAAATGCCTTAAGGACGTTTCAAATTTTTAAATTAAAATTTATCTAAAATAAAAAGATAAAAAAGATAAGTTATATTATAAAATATTGATTCGGATTCAATTTATCAAATTAAAAATATGAAAAATGAATATTATTACATTGTTATTTCATAATAATACATAATATTATAAACTGAAATTTATTCTATTTTATATGGCTAAATTTTCTAGATCCAGCCATATATATATATATATATATATATTTTTAAACATGTCGAAAGCTGTAAAATTAATTAATTATGCATGATACATTTAAAATAAATATATGTACCGAATATAGTATAAAAATTTTTTAACTATATGTAAGTTACTTTCTTTTCTATATAAAATATAATTCGTCTAATCCGAACTTATCTGATAATCGTTGTAAAATAATTAGTTCAGATTAGCGAGAGTGCACTGTATTAATTAATTTAAAAAATATTAACTCCTAAATATTATAAAATATATATTTTTAGAATTTTATTGAAAATATTGAAGAACACAGAATTTGATTTTCTTGCAAAGAATTTTTTAAATATTTTTTTTATTAGTTATATAATCCTCTAAATATTAATCGGCAATAACAGCATTCTATATCATCTTAAAAGTTGATAAAGTAATTATTTGTATCTTGTACCATAATTTGTAATAAATACATAATGAATTTCAGTCTTGCAGAATGATTACTAGGATCGCATTCGTTGTTTTCAACGCCTGCAAGTTAAGTTGAACACTCAAAATTCCAGCTTAACTCTATGGCAGAGTTTTCCCATGATATTCCTAAAAGACACTGTCTTATCAGGATTCAAAATAGCTCATGACATTCACTAACCTGGACTCGATGTCCATACCATATTTTGTCGAGATCGGTCAAGTGATTTCAGAGGAATTTATTTAAATCCAATGACAGTTGAGTATTAAGAAATGAGCTTCGCTCGCTCATCCAACAGTAACAGCAACCAAATCATACAGTAAAATGAGCACTCCCTGTTGTATTAGCTAATACACTTACCATGTTAAAAGTAAAATTTTATATGGCCTGGAAAGTTATAGAACTGTAGAACAAAATGATTGGTATAAACTGAAGAATCGAATGACATTGCTTCCCAAATAGGTGTATCAAAAAAATTGAAGAAACTTGATATTATTTCAAAAGTATGCATAAAGATTTATAAAATATAAACTAATATTTAAGGAAATTGTATTCTTTTACAGATAATAGCGACCATAAATGATATTAAAAATATTACCAGAATAATGTAAACAGTATAGTATATCATTCTCTGTTCGATTGAGAATGTGGTATGAAGAATAGGTTCTACACAAACGATATAACTGCTGGACAATAAATTGTTCTTATTCAAGCTTTAGATTAATTGTAGCTGTGCTTTTTGAATAGCCGGCAATGAAATAAGAACAGAACAAATGGCATCTAAAAATTGTACGCCATTGTCATCGGAAAAATTTCTTTACATAGCTCAATTGGTACAGCAATATTGGTGTGTATTTAGTCAGAAAATGAAGTATTATATGCAAATATAATTATAACGAGGCTTTAATAGCCTAATTATCACCATACTTGCCCTATTGGAATACAATCTCGTTTATAATTTAATTCACGATAATCTCAATTTATGGAGCAATTTACTGTTTATGCTAAGTTTAAATCTCGTCCTATATATCAAGCCTTGACTTTAATTATTTACTATAACAATTTTAGTGATTTCGAGTTGTTCAATAATTTTTCTTCTCTCTGATTAGCCTTTAACTCACTAGATATTACTTGTACTGTAGAATGTCTGAACAACAAATAGAATTTAGTTGGTCTGATTAAACTATAAATTACTCTTTTATTTACTTCGGCTTAGATTCTTTAGTGTGTTTACGTGAATATTACTCATTATAAATATTGCAAATAAACATTTTTCTTTTTTGAAGTAAAAAATATGATATTTAAAATCGTATTGAAATGAAGGGCTGTGAGTAATTTATGTTTCACCCCAATTTCATGAACAACTTTATCATATGAATAATGCTGTAACAAACTGAAGTCTTGTACAAATGTCTATTTTCAACAAGACAACAAATAAACGAGAATAAATGTTATTTATTTGCCATATCATTACACAGATTTGTAATGTTTACTGGTTTTAATTGTGAAGGAGGAACTGTTTATTCATCGTATTAATTGTTAAAAGAATAACTTGAATTTTTATTCCTCGCAAAATTATGTAAATAATTCTTATTTTAGCCTTATAGGCTAAAATAAGAATTATTTACGTTTGATTTTGAACAATGTATTAAAATTTTATCTACGTTTTGTCTCCTTAATATACAATTTATTTAACTTTTAATTGTTTTTTTTATATCAGTCTGTCTACTAAATATATTTCATTGCCAATTCAATTTATTTCAGCGTGTATTTCTTTAAAATATCTTGGGGATCATTTTTTGACCGATTACTCTGTCATGTATAAAACATCTGGGAAAGTAATATATTTATTTATTTAATTTCATTCATATATTTACACATTAAAAAATTATTCAGAACATTCTTTATTTTAAGTGTAAATATAAATTACTTTAAGTTGTAATCCCGATATTTTTTTCTATTTTAAAACAATATTTGTCAAGCCATCACACTAAAATATCGAGATACGTTTTATTTCACGTTAGATTCTTCGGGCTAGATTTTTTTGTAATTGCTATTTCATTCATTATTGATTTAATTGTGTTTATAACGACTTTTATAAAACTCATTCACTATACTCTAATTAAACAAATTATATCCTATTCATTCAAATTATGTATTATCCTTCTAAACTCCACGCAATGTCGAGAGAAAATCAACGTTAAATTACTATCATTTAATTGGATCTAATGGTTAACTTAGTCATTAGCTAAATATTGCATACTATTTTATAAAATTTATGGCACTGATTAAAAATACAAAGGTTTCTTTCTTACCTTTTATTACTCTAATATCTAATATATTAATAACCCTCATATAATTCATCTTTTACCATGAAAATAATAATAATTATTATCACTATTACAAGCAAATTTACTAAATAAATATATGATCGATTATACTCGTATTAAAAAGCTTATTAATTAAAATAATAAAATAGATTATTTTATGTATGTCTACGCAGTCAAACCTCTGTACAACGGCCACTCGAGGAAATATAAAAAATGGTCGCTGTTGGAGGTTGAACTGTATAGTCTTCCAGAGAAAATTATATATAGTGAAATAGGAAATTCTGTTAAGTAAAAGCTATTTTTATATAAGTGAAGAGATAGAAATGTTTTTCTATCAGATGAAAATTTAGCTTTTATTCCTGACAAAGCGAGTATAGTGCAAAATAAGAAATCAATAAGTGTTGACATTGAAGTAAAACAGATTTACTTTATTGATTTGTTTTCATTTTCAGAGGCTTACCTACGATATAGTCGCCTTCTTTTTCAAGAAACAAATCTATTCAGACAGTGAGGAATGAGAAATTGGATATTTCACTACTGAAAAATCCTTTCTGCAGTTATTTCACCGATCTGTTCCCACATTATAGAAGTCATTCAACCGTGAAAATAAGCTTTACTCTGTTTGTATATTTGTCTTTTATTCTGTCAGATATATATATATATATATTTTACTTTTGACAGAATTTGACTTATTTTAATCATTAAAAACAACGTGATTTTCTGCTAATATAAATTATGAATTATTATATTTATATAGCCTTAAAATAGGAAAATGCCCGAGCCTATCATATCAAAGCTTAAATTTTTAAAATTTCTCATAAAAATGCAATAGTTTTGTTTCTTTATTGGGCATCTTTACAATGATTTGATTTACGAATGCTAACAAAAAGAGGTTAAGAAATTAGCTGTCTCGTCCAGATGCATTTCGATGAATCCGTTGAGATGGCTAATTTATTCTCTTTGTTGTATACAAAGCATTATATTAAATTCGAAGGAATCTATTTAATTTTTCAGGTTTTTAAATATTATAATGATTCTAATATTCCACAATTAATTTTAAGTTTGTAATTAATTGCGTCATTCCATTATTTTATATTGGGCTTTTATATTCCTGTAAGTTGCTTAATTATATATATAATTCTGCGTGTGCTCGGTATTGCTCAGGCTTTAGAGGGGTGAGAGATTGAGTGAAATGAGGGTGATAAAAACAGTGGTCTTAGTAACTAAAACGTACCGTACGAGTACATTTATTGACTTGAATGCAAAACACAGAAAATTGATTGGGCTTAATTAAAAGGAGATGGACTAAAGGGGTAGTTGGAAATCTCCACAATATGTTTTCTAAAATGTGGAAAAATATTCATGTCAAATTTAGTTTGGGATACGTTGAACCCTTTACCTTATATGTGTACATACATTTATATTTTGATTTTTAGATACATAGATCAGTAAATATATTTAAACTTTTATCACTCTAAAAATTTCATAATTAAGCTTATTAATAACTGTTTTATTGAACAGTATGATTAATGCTTGTTTTTTCCTATTTTATATTTAAGATGGAATATTCCTCTTCGATTTTTATAATAAAATATATATTTAATTCTCTCACTTATCACGTTAATGATGAAATTAAGGAATATAATTTTAAATTCTGTAGTTATTTTAATTCGAGAGTTAAACATAAATTAATTAAATCATATTAATAAATTAATTAATGTATCACTTCTGTCTACAAAAGAATACTTAACGAGAAAAGATGCAAAAATAATATTAATTGTTTAAAAATAAATTTTATTTAATATTGCATGAATTTAACATAGAATTAATTAAATAAAACACTAAAAATATTAAAACTAATAAGTAAGAAAATAAAAAAGAATTCAAAATTTTATACTTTAAATTAAAACGTTTCGTTTGAAAGACAATATAAATTATGGAAATATCAGAAATATTAACGAATGAAATAATATCTACAGGGATAATTCAATATGTATATACCTTAAATAAATCATTAACCGTTTTGCTTTTCTGTCATTGATTTCTGAAGCATCCCGCAGCTAGTTATCCTGACCCGAATTTATAACTTGACTTTGGCTGATTATGCATGCAGATGTCAAGAAACAAATTGCCTTCTTCTCCTACCTTTATTTGTCTTTCTAACTTGTAAAATTCCAAGTTTGTCCAGGATTTCGATGTTTATTAAACGTTGATACAAAGAATTTCTTACATTTTCTTTCTGCTCATATGAAAAACCAGCTACATTTTTTAAAAAATTTTTTATTCTTAATCTCATTAAAATTTAAAAAAACAATTAAAATTCAAAATATTAAAGAATGAGAATAAAAAAATTATTGATGAAAAAACTTGAAAATAATAGAAGAAAAACAAATTTGTTTCAAATGAAAAAAGTATAGAAGAGAGGAAACAATCGGGTTAAGAATAAAAAGAGTATTAAAAAAATAAAATAAAATAAATTGTACTACAAAAAGGTAAGAAAAGAAATAAAAATAGATTCATAAAAATTAGATAAAAACATAAAAAAAATTGTTAAAAAGAAAAAATAGATAAATAAAGGAGAAAGGAAAAATGAAAAGGGAATTAAATTCGAAAATGCAAATAAAGAATTAAGAGATCAAAGAATATGCTAAAGAATTAACTAAAAATACAGTCGACTTATTTTAAAAGATTAAGAGAAAAGCAAATAATATAAATATATTTCTTAGTAATACGAAAAAATACTAAATCGATTATAAAATATTTCATTATTTTCGGTTTTATATTACTATTTAAACATAATAATAAATCTTTAAAAGATTTATATAAGATTCTACAGATACGAAATTTATTCAATTTTGCCAATAGCTAAATTATTTTATGATTTTTGAATAATTTTGATTACTCAAATTTATGAATCTTGATGTAACTTTTAAATTATGGACACTGATAAAGCTAATTTACAAGTGGGTTATAATTTATATGAGTAATTTGCATAATATAATTCCTAAAGTTTAAAACTACAGTTTGAAATATTACTATAATATTAAACATAAATATAAAAAAAATATATTTTATAATTAATACGTATATATTTATTACGAAATTTCGTAAAGAAGCATGAATAATCTTAGATTTTATGAAATAAATTATAGTTTAGTTTGGTCTAATTTCATTAGTAGCCATAATATACAAATTTGACTGCAGTACAAGTGACATTTCGTCTTTTATACGAAAGAAATTCTTTTATTTTTTATTCTTATTTCTTCCATTTTATAAGAGAAAATGTAAAATTGAACCCTTACATAAGTTACGTGCAACTCATGTAAAATTTAAAAATATATATATAAGCTACATATATTTTTCAAAGGAATATATACATCGATTATATATCACGTTTGTGAAGCGTGGACAGTACGGAGATATGTGATATGTGTATACATTAGTATGAATAAAATTATTTAGAACAAATAATTAAACTAATTAATTTCCTAGAGTATTAGTCTGATTTAATCATTTTTATACGGTATTTTTTATACTTTATACACTTTAATAATTGTTTCGATTATAATTTAATTAATTCTTATTATTATGAGTCTATTTTAGCAGCAGTTTCAGTAATATTTTATATACTATATTTTGAAGATTCAGATGCATAATATTCCTTACATATTGCTTATGTTCTATGATGTAATAATAAAGTAATTTGAATTGTTTTTGACACTTCACAACGTAAGAATTATTAATAAAATTAATGTTAAATCTAAACTCTGTAATAGTGTATATATTGATTCATTGGGGATGTAGCTGTAATAATTATTAATTAATTTATTAATTAGTAATTATTGAAGGTTAATATAGTTAAATTTTGAAATATTGCTTGTAATATTACATTTGTAAGTGATACAACAAATAATTTAGCAGTTTATTTATTTTTAAGAACAATTTGAAAACTATAGGCCTGTAGTAATTTTAATAATAATAGGGTTACATAATAATAATATGGCAATATAATATTATAATTATTAATATTATATTTACAAATACTTTATTGCCTCTGGGCTGTAAATATGTGGAATTCAACAATTACCATTTAAACTATGTTATTAAGTAATGAAAAAAGCAATAAAATATACAATTAAAAAAGTAATAATAGTTTCTTAATGTTTAATAAATTATTTAAATGTAAAGATAAAAATATTTTTTCAGAATTCTTTTTAAATTTAAAATATTTACGAAGACTTCAATAATAAAATTATCTTATACAATCTATCAATAACTTCCAAACGTGGTCACCTCTAAACGGCAGTAGCCTGGTTTTCAGGAACGTTTTTTTTTCAAATGCATAGAAAATAACCTCTAAACAACGGTCATTTTTTTATATTTTCATCAATGCCCCTCCTAACGCATGATAAACATGATTTTTATCATGTTCATGGTGGATCTAAGAGGTCCTTCACATTAAAGGAAAAAGATCCTCTTAATGCCCGGACAGGAAGAATAAAAAATTTATAAAAAAATTACATTGCGTTTAAGTGCATATTAGGATAAATTTTATTAAAATATTCATTTTTATAATTATTATTAAATATTATATGCAAATATTATCTCGGTAATAGTAACAAATAGAATTACATTTAGAAAATTCAATATAATGAAAACTAAGTAAAAGAAAATGAATTTGTTATGTTATTTTATGAAATGCATTCAGTTAAAAGTTTTAGTGAATGCTTCAGAAATTTACAAAATTTTATTTTCTAAAGGTGAATAATTTGAATCATCTTTTCTTAATTGCGAAATAAATGAAATTTTATTCTATTCTCGCCCTTTGAATTTATTATTCTTTCAATATTACACGCGTGCTTTTATTGTTTCCATAAAATATTTAAGTGATAGTATTTTTTAATGAAAAATGATAGTATCAATTCACATTTTACTTTATATTACACTTGATTCAATATTAAATACTTAATAGCTGTATTTTTAATTTTATATACCTTTCAACATATCATTATCAATCTGTAAATTAGGCATAATTCTTACTATATTTCGGATTTTAATTTGAATCATAAATTCAGATTCACGACCGATCCTTCGAAAATGTCATAAAAACACAACGATTCAACAATCTTAACGTCTTTATTTTATTAAATATTTTAATTACACTTAAAATTTAACATTTAATTTGCTTAAAACATTGTTTAAATAGTCCGTAATGTTTAAATATTTAATAAAATTTATCTTCCTGTTTTATTTACTATGAAATTATCCGCATGTATATAATTTTGTATGTCTAATCACAGAATAAGACTTCTGTTTATTATCTTTAATTACTAAAAATTTCGTTTCTAAATTGTTTACGTAACAATTAAATCAAAATCAATTATTTATTAATATAATATCTTTCACTAAAACTCGGCTAATAATAAGTACATAAATAAACAATTTAAATTTAAATTAATGGATTAACTTATTGTGATTGAACGCAGTTTAAAATAATATTTTTCTATTGTATTTATTTAACTATTAAATTTATACATATATTATACACTTTCTCATTGTGTCCATAATAAGAACATGCACCGTACAATAAACAAACAACGAAGAGACAGAGAAAGCTAAGTATTATTTTCATAAATTTAAAATTTTAATAAGTTTTTATAAATACGAAAATATTGAATTTCTACAATTAAATTTTCATAGATTATGAATAATAAATATTACAAACACCCACCTCTCTAACAATACAGTAGAGACTCGTTAATCGGAACCCCGGTAATCGGAATCGCCGGTAATCGGAACGATTTTCAGTCGGACTGTGTCGTGCTGAATCGAACGTTTTTGATACTAAATTTACTTCTAAAGTATAATTTTCATGTTTTTGTATTCTTCAATATATTTATTTTGTTTGTACAAAATGAAGAAATAATTTTTAACGATACGATAGCCTCGATTATTATTATAAAAATTTTCGTTAGGCTTAAAATCGACGAAAATTCAACACGAAGCGACACGCAACGGAGAAAAATTTGAACATCGGACAGGTTAATGTAATTTTTCGTACATAATCGGTAATCGGAACAAATCACTAATCTGAACGACCCCAGTCCCCAATTGATTCCGATTTTCGGTTCTCTACTGTAATTGAATCACTATTTGTATTTCATAAATTTTCATAAATTTCCAATTTTGATTTTAGAACTTAAATATAAATAATTGAAATATTCAATTAATAAGTTAAAGTTTTAAATGAATAAAAACCGTTATTTCAAATATATTAAAATGATTTAATAAAAATAACTGAAAACAATATAAAAATGAATCTTATCACTGAAATGTTTTGATTATGCAGATGTTCTATAATCTATGATAACGAAGGAAAGATATTTATATATTATTATACAATCAATTCGAAGAGATATGTGCATAAAAATGAAATTTATTCAATGTTCTATCAGTAAAATTCAATGTACAAATCTTACTTTTTTATGCGAGATTTGATTCAACTTTCCGAGGAATATGTAAAATATGTATTCTGAATGTAAAATAACTTAAATTTTAATAAATATCTTGAAATCATTTATAGATTCAAAAAATATTTTAGACGAATGTCTTTCGATATTTTAAGACATTTGGAAGATTAACCTTATGGCTGCATAATCGAATTTATATCTAAAATAATAACAAGAACAAATATGAAATTTTTGTAAATTTATAATTGAAATTCATCGCTTAGTTATTACATTTTGAATACATTTCCTTCTTTTTTTTTCCTGTTATGAAAATAAATGAACAAATAAATTTTCTATACCCTTTACTATTTTTTATTTATTTAATACTAGGAAGTCCAGTAGTTCAATCAATGTTAACTCCCTTATAATTAAAATTTAAAATTGAAAAAAAAATTTAAAAAGCATGCAAATTTATAAAACGAAAATAAACGAAATTACTAAAAAATTGTAATTAAGGGTTTAAATAATGAAGGCAAATTAATGATAAAATAAATAAATAAATAAAAATAATTATAAAAACTAAACCTAAATCAATACTAAATAAATTAAACTTAAAAATTAATTAAAATTAAAACAATGTTTTTAAAAACCGTGTAAAACTTTGTTTTGAAATTTTCAAATTGTAAATCAAATTCATTTTTAAATATAACGTTATTTGTGTGCGGCGGTGACAGAACATTTTGTTTTTAATACATTTACAGATAGTTTTATAACTTTCTATACTTTGTTTAGCACTAAAATTTTAATTATTCAATCATTTGTAATATTAAACAGTACAAATTTTTATAAAATATATAAAAATGCTTTTACTTCAATTAATTATGCTTCTTCATTTGACAACTTGAACATAACGCAGTGTGTGTTTACTCTCTGTGTGGTTCAATAACACACAATTTAAATTTCAAATTTTTAAAGTTGTGCCATGATTATAAAGAATATCCAGGTTATTATGTTAATTCTAGGATATCATCAATTAACACTACTTTTCCATAATTGAGAGTAGGAAAATACGTACTGACACGAAATTATTATGAAAATCACTGTTTTGTATACATGGAGCCCTAGAGTGTCCGAGTAGATAAAACCACTGAACATTACTAGTTGGTCGCGAGTTCGCGCCTACTAACAGGCTGGCCATGTGGAGTGTTCTGGGTTTTCTTCAAGCGTGTAATCAATAATTAAAGCCAGAGAATTCCCATATGAATCGCTCAAGTGTTTCGTTTCCATATTCCATCAATGCAATCTCGCAACAATGGAGTTCGATGGAGCCTTGTAACCACCAAAATTTCATGTTTACAAAAATTCCAAAGTATAGATTTGATGGAGTAACAACTTTTTTTATGAGTTTTATTTATAATGTTGCTAAACATTTAAGTTAAAAAATAATAATTTTAGTTATTTAATTTTAACTAAAATTTATTTACAGTATTTATTACATCTACATAATTAAGTGTGTTATGGCAGTAGACGTACAACAAAGCTTCTCAATAAAAAATAAAATATTAAAGATTTTAAGTATCTTAATATAATTTTATTCATTCTAGCAAGCAAGCTTCTTAAATATTATTATTTTAATTTACTAAAATGGAATGTGAAACCTTTGTTAAAATATTTAGTTATGGTTAAAATTTTCTAAAAATAGCATTTACAAAATTATTCTCCAGCCTAGTCAATTATGAACCAGCTGCTATGTTCCTCAATAGCAGACTAGATTCGAGATGTAAGATGTCAGGAATGAGAACTGGTTAGCTGTACAGATTCTGAAAAAGGAAGAATAGAAAGTATAATGATGTTGTTTTCTCTTATTTTGCCTTTTAAATATATTTTAATGGCGTCTTTTCGAATGGCATTTTGTTTATTTTCAAGAGAGAGTTATTTCAAAGAAGCTTCACTATTCTTTGAATAGTATTAACTCAGAATATTTTCATTTTATTAAAAAATGTAAACGATTTTAAAACCAAAAATAAAAATAATCTCAAGTTGTATGCATGTTAAACATATTTTTCTCTTTTAAAATTATTATTTGCATAGAAATAGAACTTTATAATTTAGCAGTATATTTTTTAAAACTCTTTCCGCTCTGTGGGCACTTTTCATACTAATTGTCAGTGCGTGGTGATGAGGGACGAGGCACGACATATTCCTCGTGAAAAATTCCTGGAGTTCTATACTCGCCCAGATTCGATTCCGGATTCCCCAGAGCAGTAGGCTGACTCTAATCTGTATTGATCATCCGGCAGTCAAGGCAACACAGTTTTTGCTAATTGTTTACCTCTTAAGATTAGTATAACGTTCCAAAGTAGAATTGAAAACTTATTTTATTAAAAATAAACCTTAGCTACCAAATGCAGTCAATTCATAGCTTAAATGATATCCTGTTTTCCTAGTATTATCCGAAGAGTATCGTTTGCATTTTTCTAATCCAAGCCATTTTCATGCTGAGCTGAGGATAGGATAAAATCTGCTGTTTTATTGTATCCTCGTCCTTTAGCCCTATTCCAAAATGGTAGACAATAGCAAAATACTTTGTGAACCTACGTTCGGTAGTGAATATATAATAGTATCAATTTAATTCATTCAAATATTACTTATTTTACTTGAATTACGATCGTAATCTTTTCTTAAAAGGTTCACATATTTTTTAATAATAGTTTTATAATTTTCTAAAAATATTCTCTCTTGGCATTTAGTATGGAAGAAATAAATGCAATCATGATATACTGTAATATTGTAACCATATTGTAATAAATTAAATATATTAAATAATTTTGATATAAAATATTAAAAATTTATCCATTTTTAATTAAAATAATTGCATAAAATTAATTTTTGAAATAATTTTTCGGAGATATTTTACTGTAAATAAAAATCTAATTAATGATTTCTTTAATAAATACGGTTTGTACACGAGACTACAGTAATTTATTCAGCAATAAAACAAGAAAACATAAGCAAGAAAATGTCTTTCTGTTATTGTTCTCGACAATTATACAAAACTGCGAAATATAGAGAGAAAACAAATTGTAAAAGGAAGAATAAGCTATTAGCAGTAACTAAGTAGCTGGTGCTTTCTTTATAAATGCTTATTGAATTAAATGTAATTAATGTTGATACTTTATAAATTTTCATTTAATTTATATATCTGCATTTTTTTTCTGAATAAACATTAAAAAAGTAGAATGCTAATCCAGTTTTATTTATTTTAAAACTATCGAATATTTGCTCAAATGTTTATTTCAGTATATTAAACTAATATATAAAAGTTATTTTTTTTATAATTCAATTTGTTAATCTGAAAATATGATAATATAATATATGTGCAGATATTTTAAATTGTCATCTTAATGTATTTTCATTCTAAAATGAACTAGAAAGGATATAATACGTGACGTTATACATGAAGTATCTGATTGTATGAAAATCATATAGTTTTAGCTTCGACCTCAGTTTTTCAATCCATTCTAACGTTGTGGTTCTATTTTGACCACTCAATAGAAACATTAAGTTTATATTTTTCAAGTTTTCAGCCAATCTATTATCCTGCAGCTTTTCCAGTATTCGATAAATCAATTAAACATTTCTCGTTTCACTATCCGCCTCACATGCAACATTATGTAGTATCTAACTGGTCATTCATTTTTAAATTCATTAAGTATTCATGACTCGTTGAAACAATACTAGTGATTTTTTTTCATTCTTGAGGTAGGCGCCGATATAAATATTGAACGAATGGCTTAACAAAGGCGATAAACTTTCGCTTTCTTTCAGACACACTAATATTCCAAAAACTGTCTTTCAAGTCAAATTATACTAAAATAATTGTGCCTTTCAAAATCGTTTACTATAACGTCAAACTAAAGAAATGGAATATGGGTCCGTTCCTTCGCTTTGTACTGTACCTCGTATATTGATACGAGGTACAAAGCGACTCCTTGGTCAGTGATACAACCAGAAACTTCAGATAGGGAGTAACAGATTTTTCTGGTTTTTTATTATAGAATTTATAATAAAAATAATTAGTTTTTATAATGGTATTTAGACATTATAAATGAGTAAGTAAGCATATGCTTTTTTCATTTTTTGTCTTTTCCCTTTCTCTGATTTCACCAAGTTCATCTTGATAGCATCTTAGCTCCTGATCATCTTGATAGTTATTTGCCAGTCGATAGTTACCATTCGATTTCGAGATTACTACGCATGGTGAAGCGTAAGGAGAGATTGATTCCTCGATTATGTCTTTTTCCAACATAAACTTTATCTTCCGTTGTAACCACTGATATTTCTCGGGAGATAACCAATAAGGCTTATGATTCATAACGGAACCTTCTTTAATCTTAAAATCTACCGTAAATAAAAGTTGTTTTTTTTATAATTAAGTTTATCGATGCGTGAAAAATGTCGAAGAACATCTTAGTTACTGATTTGACGAGATACAGCAACTCAATTAATGAGCAATCTGCCAAAGGGGAATGTCTCCCTGAAAGGCGTTTTACGGGATACTGATCCCTATTTAGATGTTATTAATGTGAAGAAAACTCCATTTTACTAGCCCTTTGGCAAGGCGCGAATCCACGACCAACTACCATTATTCAATGATTTTATCCACTCGGCCACCGGTGAAACTTTCAACAGGAAACTTTCAACGGAAAACTGGCTCCTATTCAGGTGTTAGACACGTGAAGAAAACCCGATAACCTCCATCTGGCCAGCCTGTTGGTGAGGCGAAATCTGTGACCAGCTACCAGTGTTCAGTGGTTCCTCCTTATTGAACATATCTTTAATTTCTATTTGATTCCCTTTAACTCTCCTGGCCGACATTGTATTTTTTCCCAAAAAAGCAATATAATCCAAGTTTTCTAATGTACTAATGCTCAATAATAAATCATACACCATACCGGTTATAATAATTGCCCAAAGTTTTATTGATTCATCTTCAAAAGTTACTGTTAGTGTTGCATAGTGACTATACTTAGCGGAAACCATTAAAGCTTTCATACATATGTCAGTACGGATTTGTGGAAAAAGAAATTGCTTTTATTAGCAAATTTATTAGCAAATTAAACGTAGAACGTGAATCAAAGAAGACATGATACAAAAGTTATTTATCAGGACCAAAAACAGCCGAGGATCTGGTTTTGTCTTCGGGACAAATAAACTCTATTTAATCAGTTTGTGACACCGGTGCTTGTTCCCTTTCCATACTATTGTAATCCCAAACCTGCCAGAAACATATCTTTAAGGAAACAATAGGAGCAATTGCTTCATCTAAAGGTTTTTTTTGCTAACACAAGCTTCATTAATTTTTTCAAATGATATATTTATATTTTAATATTTTGATTATTAATTTTTAGTTTTGGTACATATTTTATGTTGAGTCTATAGAAATCAGGGTACATTTCTTCTACCATCCCACCTTCCTTTATACAATTATAGATATTCTCATTTGTTCCACTTTCGGAAGAAGGAATCTTGATGCGACTTGAAACATTTTGGATCCTTTCATTGGTTTCTATCATTTCAAGGTAGCATGTAATTCTATCGATATGTTGATTTATTGCTTTTCATTCGGTAGCCCGATTAGTATCAAGGTGATAAAGTTGTTCTATTAATTTCCGATACCTGATCTCTATTCTACGTTGTTTTTCTTAGTAATAAGTCTAATAATAAAATCTCTCTTCGATATTCTCAAGTATCATTAGAAGTATCCGATTTTGTCCGAAAGCTGAGTGAAAAGATGTTTACAAGGTTGCCTAAAGTATTTCCATGTAATCTGTTGATAACGAATTAAACTACTGCATTGCATTTTCTTCTAAATATTCTTCTTGTGTTGTATTTTGTTTTTACTGTCGATGTTTATTTTTATTATTATTTTTACTCTTTTTGTCCTGTGGGCACTAAGAATGCCTTTCTTTTATGCGCATCATGCGTTCAATCAGGTCTACAATGGGGCAGTCGGATGGTGAGGTAGGTTACCAACATATCAGAGATAGATCGCCCAAAAAAAATTTCTGAAGATTTTCGACTCCCGGGTCCACCAGAGCGATAGCTAACGCCTTAACCGCCTCGCTAGCATTTTCAATTGTTCTATCAAATTTATCCACTTCCATTACGTTTAATGAGTTATTTAATTCCATTATTTTTAATAGTTTTTGTAGAGAATTTACGATTCGAGTTATAGTTCTTTCGTGCTGTTGCAAAAGCGTTTGTTGTTAATATTAGTTGAAATATGGCTACTCCATTCTTCCGATACCAAGACGTGCATTGTTTTTCGCATTATTTTTTCTATCGCGTCATTGAATGCTGACTCAAAAATAACCGATCCAAAGGCTCAATCTTTCAACTTCATTTCAGTCATCTTTTGACTTATATTGACTTATATTCAACTTTTGACATATATTGAATATTTTGTGATGAAAAATTCTTCGTTTACCTTCCTAACAAAAAACATGAACTTCGTGTTGCTCTGCCGCTTTTTTCGTAATCCTTAGAATTCAAATAATGAACAAACGTGGAACCCTGACAGCTGCAATTTGTGACCACCTAAATAGAATTGAAAACTTATTAAAACTAAGTTTCAAAAGGTATCAATTCGTAACCTAAACGACGTTCTCTCGTTTCCAGTTCTAACCAAAAAATGTCTCTTGTACTTTTTCAATTCAAGTCTAATTTGCTTACACTTGCTGTTTTAAGTTATGATACCTCCAGCGGAGGCCGGATGAACGAAATAAGGTCTCAGCCTAATGTTCTGGACATTCGGATTTTTTGGGTCGACGAATCTTTCTAAAGGTAGGGTTTTTAATCGTTTTGGAGACAGGAAATCGAATTCGAGTGGGCGAAGAACCCGAGGAATTTTTCATGGTGGGTTTGTCCGTGATATTTGAGGTCCTGCCTTGCACCACCCGGCCGTCCCATTGTGAGCCTACCCAAATCCATGACAGACATTAAAAAATGCGTTCTTAACGTTAATAGGATTGAAAGTGTAAAAATTAACGATATCACCATCATTTAGCCCTCTATCCAAAAGAATTGACAGTAGTACTTTAAACTTCTTAGCTTTATTAAGAATATCCATAAATGAGCGGGTTACAACTACTTTACATAAGTGCTTAAGCTTGTTAAATTAAACTTTTAAATAATTTAAATTACAGATTTTAGAAATTATGACAGTAATGATTCCGGAACAGGAATATCGATAACAACTACATCCTATATACAACCTTCTAGAATGATAATCTGACTTTTGACATTTTAGGTCCATTATACGCAATACGAGATTTGAAAAAATCTTTCAGACGGTTATTTTATTCTCATAAGCTTTTTCGTAAATTTACCATTTACTTTCAATCCTAATGTTATAAATTTAGAACTTTAAATTTATAACATAAGAATTTAAAATTTATCAGAAGTTTTAAAATGTTAACATTTTCATTTACAATTTTTATCACTCTGCAGGGTTAAAGTTGACAAGAAAACAAGACACATCTATACTTTCGAACCTACCAGTAAGAAAACATTACAGTAGCAACAGAACAAATCAGAAATGTTATTTTAAAATATTCAAAGAATAGATAAGAATAATAATATATTTCCTGTACTAATGTACTGTATTTAAAATGGACGTGTTGAGACTAAATTAATTATTCTCTTCTTAATAACGGTATTTCCGTAAGTCTATGGAGTACATAAATTATAGTAAACATTTTTAAACTATAATTTTATCTAACTAATGGTGCAGCTCGCGAATTTCATGGAGATTAAGATATGGCTAGTTTAATTAAAATAATTTCCCTTAGAATTTCAGTAATTTTTCTAAAATATGATAAACATTTCTTGAAATTCCCTTAAATTTTCAATGTAACATTTAAACGTTATCTATCGATATTTCTAAGAAGGAACATTAAAAAATTTTGATTAGCATTCAATTATTCGAAATGTTAATTATTGATGTTTTATTAGCTTTCCAGACTTCCAGATTACAAAAATTAGTCAAGTGTTAATGCCATAAATCTCATTATAGATTTCCTAGATTGTAAATTTAATTACTCTATAATAAGTAATGTATTTTACACTTTACAGAGTGAAAAATAAACTATTATCTAGAAACTGTTTAAGATATTAAAATATTTGTATGTCAAGGTTATTGGAATCAAACACACAGAAAGAAAGGAATTCCACAAATAATTTATAGTTATTTAAACTAAGCACGTCACTTAAAATTAGTTTATGTATTCTGCAGCATTGATCCTAATAATCCTACAAACCATAAAGCACAGTAATTTAGTATTTATTATGCTTTCTGTTTCCTGTGTATTGCCAAATACAATTCTTTTAAGGTTTGTATTTTCTATCTCTATCCTTGATCCTACTAACATCCAGTATTATTTTAAAATTGTCTTTCTCAGATGAACTGCGTATTCTCCATTCTTCTCATTGATATTAGCAAAATGTATATATTTTAAGCATTAAAAAAGCTCTATAAAACTTGCGCATGTTGTACATGAAATATAAATTTCAATACTTTAAAATACCATCCATATATTGTATTTTCTAAAGAGAAACTCAATACTTTATTTCATTAAATCAAAAATTTTCAGGTTCATTTCTGATTTAAGAATCTGTCCCTTTTGTTTAATGCTGTTGTTTTCTTGCAAAATCTTCATGTAATGTGAAGCAGCGTAGAAACCGAGCGGATTTCATAACATGCATTTATATTATTTTATTCTAATAATTATATTTTTGTTTAATAAACAAAACAAAGAACTTTAAAACCTGTTTTGAATGATTTTAGTTCGAGTAAATATTTTTAAAATATTCACATTTTTAAGTACCGTTATTCCTAATCCAATTCCATAAAATTTAAAACTAAAACTTTACATATTCTTCCTGTTTTATTGTGATAAAAACCGAAATAATTTATAGTTTATATTTATATCAAAAAGAAAAATCAACTTGATTATCATTTCATTTAATTATAATGAAACGGAATAACTCCTAATATCTAATACGAACACAAATTTTGATAAAACAGAGAAAGTTCATAAACCTAATAATAGCAAATTTCAGGTGCTACAGTCATCTGGAACCGGTCCTTTGTGGCTCGATTGAAAACTATTATTACTTGGTAAGGAAAACATCATAACTTTTTAATATTCCATACAAAAATATAAAATATATAAATATGTATAAATATTCAAATATTATATATATGTATATATATAAATGAACAAAAATAATTTATTAATTTTGAGTAAGAAGGCACCAGAGCCTGTGATACTCATGTTTCTTCATCACAATACTTTTTCTATGTTCATATAGACAAACAGAAAGAATGCTGCTTTTTCTTTCTAAAAAAAAATACATATAATTATATTTTATTATAAAATAAAAAATAAATTATTTATTATAATTTATTAATTTTTTATTCAAATATAAATTAGCAATTATTTTTATTTTGTAAAAATTAGTATATAGCTTTTAAAAGATTAAATATGATTTTAATCACATTTAAAACTTCTTTTTAAATTGTAAATCTAATTATTTATTCATATAAGATGAAAATATAATTTATATTTTTTTCCCTCTTTTTAAAGCTTTTTGTACTTTTAAATTCATTTTATATAATGATGTTAATTCAGAAATTAAAACGATTAAGCAATTTTTAAACTTCTTTCGCTAACTGAAAGGTATATAAAATTTTTCTAATAGATTAAAAACTTTTTATTATTATAAAAGAAAATAAATCATGTTTTAAGTAAATTAAAAGTCATTTTAAGCTTATATAATATTAAAAATAATAGACTGGAAAATCATTTCCGTGTAAAATGCATATGAGACAATATGAAAATAAATTAAGAATAAATTTCACTTGTTTTCTCGATATTATTTTATGTTTGATGGGTAAGAGATTTAATATACTCAGCAGTTAACATATTTCATCATAATTTCCGTCACTTCTTATGACTATATCCTTATTACTTCTGTTGAAAATGATTGAACATCTGACAAATAAGCTGTAAAAAAAATCGTCGAGTATAGTTTCGAGTTTATGCAAGTAATTATTCATATAAGTTCGTGCTAAAGTATTAATCATATTGTTGCAGCATCAGACAGTATGTCAAGTGGTCACTAAATAATAATAATTTAGACATAAAAAATTAAAATATCAAATAGAAAAGGAAAATTATATTTGAATACGTAGTCAAACCTACGAACAATGACCACTGACAGGAACATTAAAAAATGGCCGTTGTTTAAAGGTTATTTCGCATGCATTTTTGTCCAAAAGTAATAATAATATATTCCTGCAAAAATGGCCGCTGTTTAGAGATGACCGTTATTAAAGGCTAGACTATAAGCTATTTCATGTTATGTTATTTCATGTTTCATGTATCTAAAACTTTTACTTGAATTTTTTTCTTTTACTATACATTAAACAGCATTATAAATTTTATAATCTCATTATATTCATTTCACATTTCTTGTATTCTGTTCAGCTCTATTATTTTATGTATTTGAAATTAATGTTATTTTTATATTTATGTTTGAATATACTCTAATGCTTATTAGAAGACCAATGGCATTTGAGAACTTGATTTGGTTTGTTTAAGGGATAAGACAACACAATACAAGAGCAGTGGCGCGTTATCCTATGGGCAAAAAGGTCGATTTTCTGAGGACCTACTGACAGGAGGCTCCAAACCAATCTTTTATATAGAAATATTTTCCCAAAAAATTTTTCTGCCCGGAAGAAAAATGTCTGAAGTTATAGTTTCCTCTAATTCAAATTTGCCCTGATTCCATGAAGCTATAACGCGCTACTGCACCAGAGCGATCTACCAAGTAAAGTGTCTGTCTCCCGGAAGGTATTTCTATGGAATACTGGCCCATATTTAGATACTAGACTTGTGAAGGAAACCAGGAAAACGCTATACTGCTACCCTGCTGGCAAGCGAAAACCCAGGATCAATAATTACAGATGAATGTCCATGAAAAAACATTCCAGGACTTCCATCAATTTAACAATGAAAATCATAATTTTTCCAATAGTCTTTCTTTATGACAGATAAAGCATTATTTATTTTTATTTGATAATTATATATATATATTTTAAAAATAGTAAAGCAATTTAAGTCCCTAAATCCCTACGGTTTCCAGTACTGCAGGGTTTTTCTAAGCGTAGTTATGTCGTTGCAGACATAGTAGCTTTGTAAAGCAATTATCATTAAACAAACAAATAATGGGTAATATGCAGAGTTTAATGCATTTCTGAATTTAGATATTGAGCATAATTTGAATTTCATTTCAGCCTCTTTTTTTTAAAAAATAAAATATAAGACTTTATTTATAAAATTCTTTTCGGAAAATTTAGAAAAGTTTGTTCTGTATTGATTATTAGATCATTATGCTTCTAGATCATCAGATCAATATTACATTTTTCGTTGCCAAATTTGTTAGGAAGGTATTGAATGTACATAAAGCGGTGGAATTGCTTACAGAATAAAAAAAAAGATGGGTAAGAATAGAGTGGAGTAAAGTTTGAAAGGCACGAAACAAAATTTTTAAAGAATAAAAAAACTGTTTGAATATTCTGAAAGTACATTGAAGAATGACATTGATAATATACAAGAAGAAACGTCAAGTTAAAGATGGTTCATTAGTGTATAGAAGGCTAGTGTAATTGGCAAAAAAACCAAATTACTAATTTTTTTTTTTTTTTTCTAAAACCGTGTAAAAATCTTGAGCACTGAACACAAGACCGTGTTATTTATCAAACACTTGGCTTTTTCCATCCTTATTAGTGGTCAACTAATAAAGGTGAAAAAAGACAGGTGTTTGATAAATAACACGGTCTTGTGTTCAGTGCTCAATATGCAGTAAAAACACGGTTTCAAGAACATTTAAACGTGTAAAAATCTTTAAAAAATTGTAATTTATATTTTAAAAACATTATCCACTAGAAAACCAGTTTTTAAATAGATAAGAGCGACTTAATTTCTTTAAATTTAATACTGAAGCTAAATTAAATGAAAGAGTAGAAGACTTCGGCTATTTTATCAAGAGTAGACTATAAACAAGATATTATTTTAATATGTATTTTTTAATTTATAAATATTTTTGTAATTAAAAATAATAAATCAAATTTAATTATATTAAAAAACGATCAAATTTATTTAATTTTCTCAATTTAATTCTTTATTTATATTGAAACTAAGTTAATGATCTTAAAGAAGGGAATATAGAAGAAATATTGCATTAATTTATTTAGTAATAAAATATTTTTTTTTCATTTATATCTCGAAACAAATTCTTTAAACTACTTAAATTTATTTATTAAGTGTTTTGATATAATTAAGGATTTTTTTAAAATAAATAGTTTGAGAAATATCTGTTATCATCATTTACACAAAATGCCATTCTTTGTTCTCCATTTCTTGTCCATTTATCTGTACGAACTTTTATCGAAAACCTATTGAAACCGACAAGAGATATCGAAAATCTATTCAATAGATTGGAATTATAACTATTATTAACTCCTTGAAATTTTTCAAAATTTCTTTTAAATATTATTTATCTGTAAAGAATAAACTCCATTTAGAAATGTATAAGATTGAAGGCTGATTAAATTTTTCATACTTAAATAAATTCAAGAATTTCGAATGAATTTATATAATTTCTAAATCCTCAAAATTTCAATCAAACCTCTGAACAACGGTCGTTGATGGGAGCATAGAAAATGCCCGTTGTTCGGAGGCAGACATTTGAGAGGTGCCAGCTATCAGAGATTCCACTGTATGTACTGTATTATGAAATATATAGGCCTATATATATTTAATTGTAATAAAATGAAATATTTTATAGAGTATGAAACATATATCTTTTCTACTTTACCAATAGACTATATGAAATTGAAGTAACTATTATTTTGATTCAAAACATATATTATGATTTTCCCTTATGTAATGATAAAACAACAAATAACGGGTAATAAATTCATATAATTTTTCGTAAAAATATCACTCTTAAAATAAAATGGCATAAATATTTTCAAGTAATTTAAATATATTAATCGCATACGATAGTTCAACCGAAGTATATTTTAAACTTGTTTAAAAATATAAATACTTTAAAAAACCACACTCTGGTTATAAAAAGAACAAATTTCCTATTAATTTATACATAAATATTATTATTAAAAATCGAAATTACGATGATGTGAAATAATACGGTAACAAACACGACATAGAAAATTAGTAATAAAGATTGATTTAAAGATAAATTAAATTAATTTTGTTTATAATATAATATAATTATAAACTGTATCGTAATTTAAAATGCTAATTAAACATGAATAAGAGTAATTTTAAAATAAAATTACTTTTACAAAAACGAAAATGATGTTACATTATTTAGCAATTACCGATGACGATTTGAAATCACGTAGACGTGAATGATTGAATTACAGATGATAAGAAAATGAAAACTTTGAAAGTTTTAATTAATACGTTTAATGCTTGTTAAGGCTACCGAGCATACAAAGAAAGTTTTTATGTCTGAATTGCAACATTTCTCTGGCAAAGTGTTTACCAAATTCAACATATAATGATACATTACGCGTGTGTTTTGTTGTGGTGACACTAATCACATCAACATCACTACCTTTTAATTTTTAACACCATCGCCTGGTTAAGAATACGTAATGAACGTCGAAAGAATTTTCAAAGTACAAAAAAGATCGGAGTTTTTCGGAAACTGAAGCACTGAAAATTTGTTAAATAACCAGAAAATTTCATAATTTTCAATTATTTAAGCGTGAAAATTCATTAAATACATGCTTAAAAAAAACTTGGAATTAATGTATTTTCACGTGTACAAGTATAAAAAATACATAGACGACGATTTATTGTATCTACAATAACTAAAGTTGTATAAGTCATACGTAGCATTTTAAAGAAAAACATAACGAAATTTTAATATTTTAAAATATTTAATTAATTTTTAATATAATTTAAGTATTCGCACAAGAATTGATTGATAAATAATTGTTTGTATAATGGAGATGATCATTAAACGACTGTACTAAATATTTCAATTTTAACAAATTTATACCTGAATTCACTTGAAGCTATTTATTATCAATAACACTTTTAAAACTGAATACATTTCAATAACTTCCTTCATAATGATTTCTTATATACACATACAGTGTCATGAGGTTCAGA
Organism: Centruroides vittatus; assembly: GCF_030686945.1. Classification (NCBI taxonomy): domain Eukaryota; kingdom Metazoa; phylum Arthropoda; class Arachnida; order Scorpiones; family Buthidae; genus Centruroides; species Centruroides vittatus. Next base: position 123,252 of record NW_027120685.1, on the reverse strand, counting down.
CAGCTTCATTGATAGTTGAGTTAAACATACAAGCTAGGTGAAACTAAAGGCTTTATGATTAATAATATTTACATTTAAACTGTTTCTTTTATCTTAGATTTTTTGCTTAGATATATACAGTATTATAGACTAAAACATGTTTGGTTTTATATATACATTCCGTAAAAAGTAAAGGAGTAAAGTTAGAATTGCTTAGTGATGTTCCATAGATATAAAAAGATATTGAATTTTTGTTCGATAAAATTCTGAGCTATAGAACTTGTAACTATCGAAGATATAACTGTCATAATATTATATAAAAAGCCATTATATAGTAAATATTTTTCTTTTCCAACACTTTCGTAATACTTATTGTTTCCGTGTTATAATTCTGAGAATCGTTGATTTATATCACAAAAACTGAAAGTCGAAAACTAGAATTATAATATATCTTTTTTTTATTTATTGCAATAAAACTCCAAAATGGCCATCATGGAGCTACCAATATTTGAGAATTCTCTTGCTATATACATGTCATCTTATAATATTTCTAATAAAAGAATCTCACATACAAAAAAAATCGAATTATTTATTATACAAAAAGGAAACAGTGACGATTCTTTATTTAAGTATTGAATTAAATGTAAATTTATTAAAATTTATCTATAAATAAATTCAGATATTCCAGCCGAATCTTGCATAATGCTACTTTGTTTTCCCAGTTTAATTAGCAAAGTACTGTACACATCTAAGGTATTTAAATCGATGGTAGCAGATTCAAAAGTAAAGATTTTTATACAGTATAAGATGTTTATTTAATTTATTAGATATTTTGTTAGATTCCAAGGTTAATTTTTAAATTATAATAATAATTATAACTTAAGCATGTTTTTTATTATATTAAATAATGTGTTGTCATGAGAAAAGTTAAAGTTTGATTTTTTTGTCTGAGGTTTGAATAAGAATTAAATATTTTATAATTTTATAAATATGGTAATATAATATGCAAGAAAACAACACTTTAAGGAAATGAAATTATTTTAACATTTATACTATTATTATTAGAAAATATATTAAAATATATTAAGAAAAATATAAAAATTATTAAATATTTGTCATGTAAAAGCTTCTCTAAGCAATTGAATATTAGTCCTAATTTCTTCCATTTTTAATACATCTTCATTCGTCCTTTATATCCAATGTTATTTTGAAATCCTCTGTATGTGTAGGAAGCATCATAAATTGTTTCATATATAATATTGTAAAAAAATAATTTTATGTGGAAGATATAATTTGCTATCGATAGTAAATTTAGACTTACCAAATCGAATTGAATTAGTATGAAATATCAATATAAACATTTAAAAATCTCTTAAATTTTAAGAACGAAATGGAAAATGGTTCCTGTATGTAAACCACATCGCTCAATTTGCATTAAAAGATCGTGTTTTAAAACCTTCGAAAGAATATTATTTTCAAAATTTAAGTGCATTTAAGCATTTTCATTCCTATAAAAGATTATATACTAAAATTCAGATACAGTTCTATGTTAATTCCTCTTTAAATACATAAAACTTTCTCTTCTATCCCTTTATATACGATTATAATTTAATTTAAAATGTCAAGTCTATATGATGAAATTATGAAAATCAGAAATAGTTAGATTAATTTAACTTTGAATTGTGTAAATCCATTCATAAAATACCTTAAAATAAAATTAAAAGGTAATCTAAAGTAAAATAATTCTTTAATTCAGAGTGTGTCATTTGTTTCGCACTAGACGGATGCTTAGGAAGAAATCGATAAATACGTGCACACAATACAAAAACAAAACCGACACTGAATACACATTACAGTTAAACTCGTGTTACTTTAGAATTTTTTTCTACTATAAACATGTGTAAAATAGGGATATTTTATGGAAAAAAACTGAATTTTCTTTTACTATTTTTATTGTAATAGGTCGACTTTCTTATAAACAGTTTTATACATATTCTCAAATGGATTTCTTTTATTATAATATACATGATCTATAATAATTTTATTATGCGTGCGGTATGTACTAGCAATTACATGATGTGAAAAATATCATCATTATCGTCGTCATCACCTCATTCCAATATATTGTTGGATCAGGTTGGCTACAGTCATCCTTCGCCGTAATATTTCCGTATTATCTTCCAGCATCCCTCTATCTTTCTCTGAACTTTTGTAATCTAATCTTTCTTCTCTTCTTCAGACTCTCTCTCTAGTTTAATGCTCATAATTATCTGTTTATAGTACTTTATACGTGATAATGCTGTATACGTTACTTGGTACGTAGGTAATAAACTATAAAAATAATTATCTTAGTATAAAAATTATCCTCGAAGATGTAGTACGTGATTTATTGAACTATTAAACAAAACTTTATGTATTTATGTAAGACAATAATTACATTTGAAATTATGAAAATAAAAAAAAGAACTTTATCGTAGGATGTAATTTTGTTCTAAGTAATTTGCAATTTTTAAAAATATTATTAGGAGCGATTCTTAGAATAAAAAGTTGAATAACTTACCAGCTAATACGATTCGAAGATTAAACATTCGGTTAATTGAATATCGCATTTAAATTTAGAAAAACTCACGCGATCATTAATATATTCGTGAAAGATAAAAATATCTGGAAAGTTTTCTGAAGGTAATCACAAATTGAAGTAATCTTTTTTTAAATTTTTAGATAATAATTCAAATGAAACGACTTCGATCGGTGGCAATGAGAAAGTTGTTTGTATACGTTGATGCTAATAAAACTCTTAGAAGAATTATTGTTAAAGTAATTATATACATAACTATCGATGCATAAATTTTCTAAAATTCTAATCATGAATTTATTTGCAATAGGAAAATTACTAAATCCATTAAAGACAAGCAAGGGAAAGTGTTGGCGGCTTTACTCAGAGGTAGGTTACATTACAACCGAAGAAGAATAACTTCGACTTAGTGCCATTATTTGTAGCGCTAAATCAAGTGTGATGCTAAACTGAAGTATCTCAGACAATAAAAATTATTTATAGTAATGAGATCTACACGTAATCAAGGTTAGTGTTTGAAAGTCATTTGATTTGATGATAAAAGTGTCGTTTACAACGTAAAATTGTATATTTTGTAATTTACAAACACTAAAGTTTATCCGTTTAATATTTACGGAGAGAGCCCTTTACGAATATCTATTGACACTTTACACGGGTATCGTTATTTAGAAGATCGGTATATCGAGATTTGACTTATCTTAATTAGTCTACTAAATAAAAATGATTTATTTAATAATAATAATAATAATTAATGAATTTTAATATAAATTTTAATTTCTCATAATTTATTAAATTATATTCATTCACTTTATGATATTTAAATCATAAATCTCACCTTTTAAATTTCTTCCCTCTTATTATTATTCATTTAAAAAGTCTGATATTACTTCCATATTTAAATTTTTGATCTTGATTGATTGATTTTAATTTTTTTTTTCTATAACTAATAGATCCGTAATAAATTCATCAATCAATTCATTGAAAACAGCTAGTTCTATAATATATGGGTATATATTATGGCTAAAATATATGGGAATTTACCGTCTTTTATAAAACTGAAATGGATCGAATCAATTATTTTGCATAGGAGAAATACATTAAACTTTGATCGAGTATAAAATTTTATACTGAAAATATCGATTTTATTGGCTTCGGAGGCAACATTTGTATATAAATTCTTCCAATCTTTTAAATATTTATTTAATTTACTTTATATTTTAAGTATATATTTGAAGAGAAATGAACTTTTACGAATAAAATTAACATAAACTAATTTGCTTCATTTTAAAGTAGAACAACAAAGGACTAAACTTATGTTAATGTCTTTTGAAATAAAGTTTGGATTTAAAAAATTAATTAACATATAAAATAATTAATTTGCACTTTAATTGATTTCTTCCTACTAAACCGGGATTAGAAGGTAGTTTCTTCGAATGTTTTCGAACTTAATTAGATAATAGCGAAGTATTGTTAACTGTTTACGACGGAGGAATATAAATAATATATTTGATAAATACAGATAAATATAGACTATATATATGTCTTTACAAGAAAAGCCTCTCCCATTAAAAGAATACCCCAGAATTAAGCAGTAAGCTATATATTAAATTAAGAAAATAAGAACTTAAGCAGAAAGAAAAACATACTTCGTTAATGAAGCCCATAGTCTCATATATTGTTGATACTTTATATATACAGTATATAATAAAATACATAAAAGAAATAATGTATGAATTAAACTGTAGCCTGTGGGCTTCTATATAGATCTAATAATAGATATATGATTTGTATTATTTGCTGTGTTTACACGTAAAAATTAAATATATAAGTAATTTTTGTACAATTTTGAGACTATGTAACGAATACATTTTTATATTTAATTCCAATAGGAATTTAAATAGATTTGTAAAATTAAGCTAATAATAAAATTCAAATATTTCTCTGGTGCTAATGATAGAAAAATTATTAGTAAACATTAACAGAAATTAGAAAAGAATTCTTTTATCGTTGCTTAAGGAAATATTCTATTATTCTTTCAAATTGAAATATTTTATAAACTTTAATCGTGTGTGAAAGTTAACGGAGTTTAATGCGATACGTAACTAAATAAAAATTTTAAAGACTCTTCGTCACCTAGAGGCTAAATAACGTGTGTACTCTTTGTAGCTACTATAAGCTATATCTTATTTAACATTATTACTTACGTTTACAGTTAATGAGGTAATAAAAACTCTGCTTACACTTATTTATAATGAGATACAAAGAATGTAAATGAACTTTATTAAACTACTGTTGAAATTCAGTATTCACAAGCGTATGAAAAGAGAAAATTATTTCATAATTCACATGCTTTAAATACCAAATAATTTCTTCTTCTTTAGGAGTGTTAGTTATTTATTTAATTATATAATGTCAAACAAATTGAACAGATTTCAATGAAGTTTATAGAAGAAATATTAAAAAATTGTGGATAGATTTTTTTACTTTGTTCACATTAAATAATTAAAATCGTTAAAACAAATATCTTTTATCTTTGTATTAAATATTCTTTAATTTATCTTTAAATTAAGTGTATTTTATCTTTCTACTTAATATGAGGAATGTATTCATTACATACTATATTTTAAAAAATATTTTAAAAAAATAATAAAAGGATAAAGAAGATATAAGAACTATTTAAAATAATTAGGACTGTGCAGTATAAAAATTATGTAGTAATTAAAATTGAATAAAACATTCTTCTTTTATAGAAATTCTCATTGGTTTCATTACATTAGGCAGAGTTTCATAATTTATATTTGTATTAAAAAAGTGCATTTCGAGTTCAATTTTGCACAACCCTTCTTCAGTACATAAACATAAACTATTTTTATTTAATAAAATATATTCGATATTCAATACTGAATACATTTTATTTAACATAAATAATTTGTCTGTATGCAAAATTTTAATGCAAATATAGATTAAGAAACTATCTGAAATAATGAATTCAATGAGAACTTCTTGCTTTATCCGATTTTAATTACTTTAATGAATAATTAAAATTAATGAAATGTAGGATAACATTTTAATACATAAATTTAAGCATTTTCTTCGCCTCAAACTTTAAATATTAAGAAGAAAAACGTAAAAATTTATTTTTTGAATCTATTAAAGAATAGAATAATATAAAATCCTTATACCTAATCTTAATATTAATTTTTCCTTCATTAGTCTAATACCTAATGATCAGAAGATGTTTTAATGAGAGGAAAACATTATTTCACTTAATCCTTTTGCAGCTAAAACAATTAATTTGATAAATCATTTATTGAAAGGGATTTTCTTGAAAATCTCAAATTTCTAAAAGTGTTAAATAATAACTCAAATAGAAATTCTTGCAGACCCAATAATTATTAAACGAAAGTTTCAATAAATTACTTGAATCAGGTTGTTAGCATACCATTGCTTTAACATTCTGAAATTTCCTACTCCAATTTTGTAATTTTTCTATCGTTATCTAAATGGAGGTAAAAATTTTATTTATATTTTTTAAAACTTATTGTATACAATATTTAAATGTTAGGTCCCCATACCATACTTCTTCGAGTCACTATAGTCACTAATAAAGGCCCACTTAGTAGCCACAAGAGAAAAATGGGTTAATGTTACCTATGGTTCCAAAATGGCGGCTCGTCTCTGATTCCAACAAATAGAAGAAAGGAAACAGTGAGGACGCACGTTCTAACCTAACCTAACCTATTCTAATAAATTACCCTAATTATTACCAACAAAATTATTAGAATAGGTTAGGTTAGGTTAGAACGTGCGTCCTCACTGTTTCCTTTCTTCTATTTGGAGGAATCAGAGACAAGTCGCCATTTTGGAACCATAGGTAACATTAACCGAAAAATGTGATATTCAACTGAAATTTTAATTAAATTCATATACTATTTTAAATAATTTTTAATGAATTTTTTTATTATTTAATATTTAAAGCATTTACAATTTATGAATAACATTTTAACATTGTTTCTGCTCATTACAAAGAAGTTAATTTTATATTTCAGTACCGAAATACTTAAACAAGATATAAACAAAATAGAATTTAAATAAAATGCTTGAATCTCATTATTTTCAAATCAGTAACGCTTACTTTAAATTATTAATTAGAACATCCAATTTTAAGATTAACCAAAAGATATTTTTTTTCTTTGGGGGAAAAAATGTTATTGCTGTAAACATTGTTTGGGAATATTTCTTTTCTAACTTTTCCATGATAAAATTAATTCAAATCTCATTCATTAAATGCAATACACCGAAACACTTCTGATTCCATTCTATTTTAATTACCAATTAAAATATAAGTTCTATCATTTTAAGAATTCGCCTTTCGGTATTTCAAAAATTTCAATATATTTAATTTTGTATCCATGCATAAGTTAATTAAAGTTTTATGGGTCACTCTTTGTTTATTTTCTCGTTATTATAAGCTTATATATTCCTTAATAATCATTAGTTTTAACAATATCAACCGCTAGAATTATCTTTACAACCATTATAATTAATTATCTTATTGAAATATAATGTTAAGAGTAATTGCGATAATAATTAAGATATCTATTTATATATTATCTCTTAATTTAGTTAAATTATCCATTGAATTACATATAAATCTATAAGTTATAAAATATTTTAAGAATAAAATTTAGTCTTTACAACGATTAACTGACTTTTTAGCCGTTCCTATTGCATTTACACGCTAAAAATTAAGATTGTCAATAAAGATAAGGAAATGGGATGTAGATAAGTGATAAAATTTAATATGAATAATTGATATGATTCATTGTTTTTAGTCGACTAGTTCGAAATTATAAATTAAATTTAAAGTATCATAAATGTTTTCCCTAAATAGATAACGATGTTTATTCCTAGAATTGGCTATTCCTTATCAATTAAAACTGGGTAACAAACTAATAAACAACAATATAGAAGAAGGATATAAGCGGAAAATTATCAGCAATCTAAAACGGAACTGACTACAGACGAACAACAAAATGTTCGAATTAATTTATTTATAATTTCGTTGCAACCAATTTTATTCTGGTCCCTTTTGTAATTTTCTCTTACTACGAGCTTCACAAAATCGAGTGGAGGTAAAATGAAGAAGAGTCTTTACGTTATTCTAAGCACATAATGCAATTCTTTCCCCAGGAGGTCGGAGAAGTTCTACGATTGCTTGCACTTTCTTGAAGACTTATTATGAGGTGATGGACTTTTATCCTCAGAGTGAGTGCCGAGCTGATTGATTGGGAGATGCTATTGCTTTTCAACTTTTTCACCCTTCTCTATGTTCTTTTTTGTAGTAAGTTTATATTAAAAAAAACATGCTAATTAAGTTATATTAAATTATTTCTTTAATTTAATAACGAATAAAAAAATTTATATTCGTTAGAAACTTTAATTATGATCTTTTAAATCAAATTAAATGTTAAAAAAGTAAACAAAATTATATATTTGAATTTTGGAATGTGTTAAGAACGATGTTTTTGGTGGTTTAATTTTTAATTTGCTTAAACTAAACTATTGTTAATAATTCTTTAAAAAATTAAATATATTTTTATTTTATTTTTACATTTATTATTCAAAAAAATGGGTATCTGTATGGCCATTACCGGTTTTTTCGTGGTCTTAATAGGTCAAAATGGGCATTTGTGGATTTTTTTCTTTAATGTTTATTTCAAAATGGTTGTCTCGTACCAAACTAAATAAGAAGGAAATTTATTCTGAAAAAAATTTGCAATGTGCCTGGAAGGCGAATTAAAAGTTAATGGGATAAAATCCGCTAAAAGCTGGTGGATTGAACCTAATTTCTACATTTTATAAATGTTGCACTTAAGTGTATTACTTTTCTCTACTTTTCTTTTTTAAAATTTTTATGAAAAATTGTCATTGATTGACGTCTTTGGTGAAAAATAGACAAATTTGAATACACCATAGAGTAAACAGACTTGCTACAATAACTTTACCTGATATAAGAGGCGTATACAGCCATAACTAAGAGCAAAAATATGTTATTTTTACTGTTTGTAAGAAAATAAATAATTAAATAAATCGTCCGTAATATTATTTTTTATTTATATTATCTGGATAATTTTAGAAAAAATAAAATTAAGATAAAGTTGCAACTCTGATAACATTGATTTATAACGGAAGATAAGAGAAAACTCATGAGTAATTTAAGATAATAACATTGTTAGGAGGTCTATAATTATTTAACAATCAGATAAATCTGATATAATAGAGATAAATTACATATTACTTTCTCTCAACGCTAATTTCTATCTTTTAATAATTAACTTCGAATTAGAAGGTCCCTTGCAAAGATTACTTGATGAAATTTATAATTACGTAAGATAAATTGTTAAGCAAACAAAAACAATGCATCATGTTTATAGATATAATTATTACTTTAAATTATTTTAAATATCCTGAAGTTATAAATTAAGTTTATAAGTTCTTTTAATTAATTTTACTTGTTTTTATGGTTCCATTGAAATGTCTCTATCGTGGAGAAATCGCTGGAGTGTTGTTAATAATTTTTAACGACATTAGCATATCTGCTAATATGATTAAATAATTTGATTCTTGCAACGTTATAATTCAGAAATTCGATGTTATGAAACGAAAATTTAATTTTCTGATAAAGCCGAAGACGTATTAAGTAAAATTTAGGTAAACTATGAGTAATCATCGCTTTAGTTACTATTGCTAGCCATTTCGTATCGGCTTTAATCGCTTTAAATATATAATAAAAGTAATGTTTATTAAAATATTCGAGAGAAAAAAAATTATAAATTTAATAGCTAGAACTATTTACATAATTTTTATCGATTAAATTTAATAAAATTATGGAATACATTAACTTCAGAACATTATACTGTATTTTTAAATAATATTAATAACTTTATGACTCATTAAGTTTTTATTTGTTAAAGTACTTCTTTTTTTGAATAAAACTGCGTTTTAAAACTAAAAATGGCAGTAAGTAAGAGCTCTAATTGGAAACACTCCAAAATTAGATTGACTAAATAGGGATTTACAAATTAAAAATAACGACTTTAAATATAGACATATAAAACACACACACACACAAAAAAAGAATTACGAATATTATTATTTTAAATATTACAAAAATAATATCAGAGTAATTCTTTGAAGTGATAATTAATAATGATGATTTATTTTATTTTAAAGAAGTGTCAAGTATACAGCTAATGTCGAATCAATTACAGTCTTACTAGTCTGGAAGAGTTATTCCTCTGAGAAAGGCGTTTAATAACTGGTTGGAAACAATATATATATATATATATATATATATATTTTTTTTTTTTTTAAAAGTAATATTCAATTCTGAAAGCGTTTTCCCCCTCACCAATAAATATAATAGGAATGCTAAGAGAAATATCTGAAAAATATTTTACTCTTATGGCATTTTTTCCCAGTGGATATCTCTCCTTTACTTATCCTACAGACGGGGGAAAAAAAAAATCAGGGATCAATGACAGATTGACAAAATATATACAGTCCCAACTGTGTTTTGTACTATTACTATTATTCTTAGAACTCTATATCACAGTAAACAGACCCGGATTTGCCAAAAGCATCTACATTCGAGTACAAAACAAAAGTTTAAAACTTCGCACAAAGTAAAAAATATTTAAATTAAAAACATTGCTTACGCTATAACCTATAATAAAGGATGAAATATTAATTTAATATTCTTTAAAAGCTTTAATATTTATCATTTCTACGAACAATGATTATGCAAAGATGTCCTTCCTAGATTCCCTTTAGAAAATGATTAAGGAGAAAGATATTTACTTTTTAGAATAATAATAAAAAAAATGATATAATTATGTCATTCATTAAATGTTTTAAATATATATTCAATTTTTTCTATGAATTTTTGCTTAATTAATGTATAAAAATATCATTAAATATGTTTAAAGTATATAATTATTTCTGGATAGTTTTAATGATATTTTTTCTTAATTTTTATATAGAAAATAAAAATTTTAAATCCATAAATTTAATTTTTTCCGGTAGAATTATTTAATTAGAATTGTTTAAAACGTGAATAATTATAAATAGATCATTGTCACTTAATAAAATTTATGAAGATCAATAGGTTCCTATATTAAGATATTTTAAAATTTTAATAAAGTATAATGCGATGCATTGTCCTAATCACTTAGTTATTAATCACTTCAAAAAATTTCAATTTACTTGAAAAATATTTTTTGCACTCATTTTCGAATGTCAAAAACATTAGAAAACAAATAAGAAAAGAAAATGAAGTGAGTATGATATATTTATTATAGAATGTGACTACATTATATCAATATCTAGTAATAATGAAGATATGTGAGTTTGAAAGTGTAAATTTGCCATTATCTTCTCTTTAAATGACCTTCCTTTTCGGTCTGTCACCATCATTAACGTCTGGAAAATTAATAGAGTAATTATAGAAGAGTTGGCTCATTAATTTTTAAAAATAAGATGGTCAACTGGTGGTTGCTTTCTTCTTCTCCCCTTCTTAGTTTAGTTATTAACTTTCTTTTTAATCTTAAAAAAATGATATATTTTTTTTAAATTAGTGATAAATAATCATTGTTAACTCGCCACAAATTTATTTATAAATAAATTTTTTATCGAGTTTAGTGATTCAGAAATTTCGATTAATTGCGTTAAAAAATCATTTTTTAGAAAGGTTTAATCAATTAATTTTATGAAAATAAATTTATTAACGATTTAATAATATATATAAATAGTATTTTAAATGATCTCTAATCTTAAAATGATTAATTATTTTTGATATACTCAATAAAAGATAGCTATATAAACTAAGTGCGCTCGTTCCGTACTTAGTTTATATAGCTATAACGCTTTAAAATAATGTGAAAACGTGCAAAATTTATTTCGATTTATGTCATATTATTTGACATTTTCATAAATGCATTAAAATAAATTGAATTTGATGTAAATCTTAAACCTTAATCCGGAGAAAATGAAGTAAACATCGCGTATTAAACGTGTGGGTTGAAGAATAGAAGTAGTCATTAATTACTTTTTCTACCTCATTAAATCGGACAGGAAGAACTAGTTACGTTCTTTGTTTAGTCTTAATCGTCTACTATAAACAATTACTTAGAAAATTGATGTCATACTAGTTTTGCTCTTTGATTACAAACAACGGTGAGCAGTAGAATCCCAGAGCGTGAGTTTCTAACACAAATAAAAGGAGTTAAAGAATGAAAACACTTTCCTTTAAACATCATCCATTGAAATAAGATTGAAACGTTTCTATCACGCAAACAACATCCTACTTACTAATAAGACAGGAAGTTAAAATGTGAAACTGTTGATTTACCATTGTCGATGTATAAATCGATCTCAGCTTCTCTGACCTGATTTTAAAAGAAAAATTCGATATAATTAGCTTGCATTAAATTTTATAAAATGGCTATGTTAAATTTATATATATTTTAATAAAAACTCTTTTATAGGAAATTAATATAAAGGAAAAACTAATTGAAATTTTTAAATATTAAATATTTATTTTATGTATTTTAAATGATTATTTTACTATCTAATATTTGCAGACTTCTATTCGAATAACATCAATTTATACATAGCCTAGGGCTTACCTATGGGCTATATATCAATTTATATGTAGCCTATAGTCTATCAAATATCAAAATAATAATTTAAATTACATAAAATAAATATTTAACTTTTAAAAATGTCAATTACTTTTTTCTCCCTCTTTAACTTTATTAACTTTCTATAAAAGAATTTTTTAAAAACAATTTATATATATATTTAACATAACGTAATGATTAAATATGTACCATATAATATAGGCTATATATTAATTTATATATAGCTTATAGAATTACTCTATATAAATTATTAGTTTATAATATATTTATATAAATTGCTTACCTATTTATATTATTTAAATTATATTTAGAAAATTATAATATTCATCTTTAATGATTTAAATCAAGCACATTCCAATTAATTCAGGAAAAAATTAAAATGCAATTAAATATTAAAAATAATAATGATTTTCATATTTTTATAATTTTAAAATATTTTTTTGAAAAGTTATGATAAATAAATCTAACGAAATGGAATTTTATTGACGATATAAAAGAATTGAAATTAAAAAAATAATAATTAATTTTAAAATATTCTTCACTCTTACAGACTAAAGTTAGTTTAAGACAGGAAATTCACTTATAAATTACATGTAACTGATAAAAGATGTAAACAAGCATGCCCTGAATTATATATACTGTACAAAAAGTTGTATTTTTAAATTAAATTTTTTACAGAAAAACAAGAACACCTTTAATAATAACTAAATTATTTATTATTATTATACTAAAATTAGAAAATTTATAACAATAATTAGCATATTTTATTAAATCGAGTCACAGGATTAAAATTTAACATGACACAAACATTTAATTTTATGCTCTCTATAATTCATTCTGTCATTACTCATTACAAATCGTTCATTGTAACTACATTCTTCTCATCCTGTTATTTTTTTTTCAAAAAACTCCCCCCAACTCTTCGTAAACTTATTTGCATCTATACATATGTATAAATAATAAACACGTCACTCCACACCTGCATATTTTGTCCCCTTTTTTTCAAGGGGCAAATATCATTCTTAGTTCACAGAAATCGCATTTTCTATTATTCTCTTGTTATTATTCAAAAGTCGAGCATTAACTTGTCTTTAGAAGGAGTTTTAGATAAATTTGAAAGTTAAATTACAACCGAAAGTGCATTGAATGAAGAACAGGTGATGTTTCCCCATCGGAAAATGCCATTTCGTGATACTCTGTTGAAATTTTCAAGATAATTAGAAACACAGACATAAAATACTCTTTTAGAAATGATGACAAAGAAAACAATTATGTTAATGACGTCTTATTAACCTTTATATTTTTTTTCGTGTCATGATTCTAATCTATTATAACACAAAACTGAAAAAAAAACCAGACATGATATTATTTTCTGTATGTTTTCTATAAATTTTTCATAAAGGAATGACTTGCAGTGTTGCATAAATCAGTCTAACAAGTTAATGTGTTGATATAATAAGATGGACAGGAAAAATCGATAAACGTTATTGAATTAATTAAGAATAATTAAATATATACTGAAATTTAATAAATTTATACTTAATATAAACTTGTATTTACTTCACCCGTTATACAATAAACCAAAATATTCTCTTAAATATTTTAAAATTAATTATGTTCTAATCTTAATTTTCTTCTTCTTTTTTTTTTTTTAAAAAAAAATTAATCTTTATAAATAATTTTCTACTTATAAAATGCAAAGCATAAAAGTTTTAATTTTGACAGAAAAGCAGAAATAAAGTAAAAATGAAATAAATAAATAAAAAATAAACAAAGTTTTTAGTTTTCAGAGAGATGTAAAATCCTATAAAATAACCTAAAGTATTTTAAATGGAAATATTTCTTCTAGGATTATGGAAATGCAGTGAATTTAAATAACTTTATCAAATATCCTATTTTTGGATAAGAAAAAACATGTAAAATCTCAAAGGTTTCTACAAAAAGGATCAAATGCTCCAATGCTTTTTCTATCAATTTTCTACCAATCCAATTTTCCAGGAAAAGCAAATCTCTAAACCCAGTTGGAGGATAGACTAAGTTAAAAAATGATAAGATAGGAAAAAAATCGCAGACTCTACAGAAATAAAGAAAACATAATTAATGTTGTTTAAAGATAGTAAGGAATGTATGCTACCAGCTAAAATAGCATGTACTATTCTTTCTCCATTGAAGAGGCACCAAAGGGATATTGCCAATGAGCAGGGCAGTGTCCTAGTGGTAGCCCTTTGGCATTATTCATAAATAGTCACTCCTGGAGAGAATGAAAAAATACTTCTAAAAATAACAGCCAGACTACATTATAGTAGAAAAAAAAAAATAATACATTGTACTGAAATCTATTATAAATCAAATACTGTATACCACTGAAGGAAGAGGAGGAAAAAGGATAATAAATTTAAAATAATATTTTACTTAAAAATTTATTAAACTTACTTATTGAAATAAGAAATTTCAAAGAGAAGATTTTATAATATTTTCTGTAAATAAATAGTTTTAATTGAAATTCGCTTAAATTGATTTTAAAATTAAACAAACAATAAAATTATTTAAATCTATTTAAATAGATCGGTTGACTTTTCAGAATAGTTTTAATCCTTAAAACTTATTAACATTTTATTAAAATGAAAATAAAATGTAGATAAATTAAATATGTAAATCAAGTCTATGTTAACACCGCAAAGCTGTTCGATAAGCGAATTTTGCATGAAATTTCTTTCGTAAAATCAATATATATATATATATATATTTTTTTTTTTTTAACTACAAACTGTATGTTTATACAAAAAACAATCGATAAATCAAATAATTTTATAAGAAAATTTTTAAAATACAATAAAAAATCATAATTTTTTAAATTAAAAAAAAAAATATGTGTAGTTCTTATAATTAATAATTATAATTATTTTAATTAGTAAATTAGTATCTGATTAGTAACAGAAAGAAGTACTGTACATATATTTGTTTATTTCTTATTGTAATTAAAGGCAATGTCACGTAGTCTGAAGTGAGTTTCTCCTTTTATAACAAAAAATAGCAGCATAAAAAAAATGTATATATATATATATATATGTATATACAATAACTTTTAAATAAACAATAAAATAACTAATAATATATATATAAACTGTATATTTTTATTCAATTTAAAGATTAATTTATATATATGTGTGTGTATGTGTAGGTGTGTGTTTGTGTAAGTAAAGAAAAATGCCCAGAACTAATCAAAGATAAATTCTGTGCTTTAAATAAATAATAAATTTACATATAATATTCTTATTCGAACTTATTTTAAAAAATAACTAAATATTTTTATAAAATTATTTATTTTTTTAAAAGAAAAAATGATAAAAAATGACTGGAAACAAATGAAACTCGGAAGAAAGATGATGTAATATAGAAAGAAATATTACAAAGAGTTGATAAATCGAGTTAACGTAAACTATGTATAAAAGCTTGGGAAAGGATGGGGGGAAAACCGTTAGTGGAAATTATAGAAGAAAGGAATCACCATCAAATCGAGAAAATGACGAAAAGAGAATTTAAAGAATGCAATAATGAAGAGGTCGAGTGAAATAATGACTGTTTCTTCATTGTAGTTACTACCCATCAAAATATCTCAGATACTAGATATTTTACATCGAAACGACAATATCGATTTTATATACTGTGCCAGAATTTTTCATAAATAAATAAATAATAATCTATTTATTAATTATTAATACATAATTCAATATTGTTAATGAATATGTTTAATTCTATATGAATAGACTCTAATTTTAACCTTCGCTTGCTTATTATATATTCTATTTTTTTTTTTTTTTTACATAAGACATAATTAGTTTATTTTTTAAGGGAAAGTATCAAAAATAATTATTTTTATTGTTTTTTTTTTCTTTTGTATATTTTATTTCACGACAAGAAAACGTACGATTCTCCTATCTAACATGTAATTATATTTTGAATAATTTAGGCATTTTTCTTTAGCTTCACATCTTGACATTTGTATTATTATTTTGTCAGCAATCCTCCTCTTGATCCCTATATTTCTGTTGCGGTGAGAATCCTTATCCTCTTGTCTAATATCTCTGCTTCTAACTCATCAATCATTGCATTAAGCACCTCCTCATTCATTTCTAAGCTAGGGATTTATTTTGTATGTTTTATTTTTATTTT
The DNA here is from genome assembly GCF_030686945.1 of Centruroides vittatus. NCBI lineage: Eukaryota > Metazoa > Arthropoda > Arachnida > Scorpiones > Buthidae > Centruroides > Centruroides vittatus. The sequence continues at coordinate 106,821 of NW_027120685.1, read as the reverse complement.
TAACGTTTAATGTTTTCTGTCTTAACGAGTTTCTCCAGTGTTTTTACTCTTTTTTTTCCCTAGAAATTAATTCTCAATATAAAAGTAAAATTTTAAGAAAAAAATAATAATAAATCTACTTTTTTCTCATTACAAAGCATAAATTTAAAACATCGAATAATTTTTTTTAAGTTTAAAAAATACGATTTAAAATTTACTATATTACGACACCCAAACTTCTGTCAATTTTAAATATTATCGTAAAAAATAAATAAATAATATCGATGATAAATTATAAAATTCGGCATCAGAAATTTAAGTTCATACTTTACTTAAAATTCTATTTAAAATTTTAATTATAAAGTTATTAAATATGCATAAATGCTACGATAAGGACAAAAACCAACGTTTTTACTCCCCAGTTCGACATGTTAAATTATCAAAAATATAAAATTAAACATTTAAAAATGACTTTTTTCTCTTTTTTTTTTATAATATAAATTTTAATGAAACATTTTACTTTTTTAATTTAAATATGTTAACTTTTTTAAATTGTTATTAATTACCCTTAAAATAGTTATTTTAATTAGTTATAAACTTTAGACTCTTATCACACAGCTCATAAATTTTTAAATTTATTGTTAATTATAATTTTTAAACTTATACTTTAAAACATTTATTTATTTTTTTTCGAATTTTTTAAAGGAGTAAAACAGTTTTTTTTTCCTTCTAGTGCATTTATATGTTATTTGTAATCAATTCACATTAGAATTTCTTGATTATTATTTCTTCTTCATATTAATCTTCTAGAAATTTTTCATTAAAAATTTGTTTTTCTTTATACTAGCATAATAATTTCTTACATTCAATTAATTTTTTTACTCGACATCTTCTGTTGTAATTTTACCCAAAAGCTGATTATGACTCACAAAGAAAATTAATTTTCTTTATTCCAACAATCTTCAATTTTTTTAAATAATTTTTTTTAAGTTTATTTTTAACGAAAAAACGAAGAATTTTACATTTTATTATCGCTAAACTCTCGTTGAATTCCATACTGTAGCTTTGGAATTTCGTGGAATTTTTCTATCTTTAAATGCTATCTATTAGCATTTGAAAATATTTTTAGTGTACATTTTAAAAGAATGGAAAATAATTAATATCTTTTATTTTAAATTTTAAATAATTCGAATTTTTAAAAATTTCCAACATTCTTCAAAATAAATAAATTAGATTTAATATTAAAAACTTGTCAGAAACAGCCTTCAAGCAAGAGAGAAATGAAACTAATTTTAACTCATAATTATTAGAATATAAATAATTTTAATCAATAAATGTTAAATTTCATCATTTAGATTATCGTTTATCACAAAATCTATAATTTATATTTATATATACAATGGACCATATAATGAATTTTAATATAGTGAACAATTTTTTAATCCTTACTATTCTCTGTATATAGCGACCTTTAATATAATGAATGATTCAGCTTAGTCCTTCGAGAGTTCACTATATCGAGGGTCATCTGTATATAGCCTTGGTGGCCAAACTGTCGCTTGTGGCTCCTCTAGACCCTTACTGCAGCTCCTGTATAAATTTCATTCGATAAACTGCTCACACATATGTAATATTTTTATATGTTTGCTGATTATTATGTAGTATGATATATACACGGATTGTAAGCGTAACTCGTAACTTAATCTTAAACACGCATCTGAAAGCTAAGAGTATGTTCGTATTTTAAACAGATGCTGTTCCATTTTCAAACTCGCAAACCTACGAGTAAGTAATGGAGAAGAAATTACAGCACAATCTCTGTAATCCGGCCGTTCTCTAGTTTGATACGTCCAGTAATCCGATACTAGTCGACTCGGGTGTTATTGGCACTGTTACCAAGTCGTAGATGAGCTTACCACTAGCTTAAGCTCTGGTTCCACTAAATTTCAACACTTTCTCACTAAACGCGGCACGATATCGAGTCTCGAGCTTGAACATTCCAGCTTTGACACGATATTAAAGATTGTTAGAATCGTCATTTTTAGCTTCTCAAAAACAGATATAGTATCTTATAATATACCCAAATACTACGTAAATGTAGAAATCAATCCCCCAAAACTTTCCACTAAATTTAGTGGAAATTCACTATTTACCGACAACGTAGGATGCTCCGATATTTGATCTGTAGCCTAACTCGTGGTTCCTTTTATATACGTCATTAATTAACAGTTGACCCCACGCTGTGTGAAATTCGTGTGCCATTAAATTCATCTTACTCCCAATAATTCGGCAATCATTTTAATTCGATACTATTTCGTTCCCATATATATTACCGAGCTTGTAGTGTAGTGTAATTTATAATAAACCTGTTCTCAAATTATTTTAGATAACCTTTCTTACGTACCTACACAAACGTACGCATTCTTAACCTAACATAACAGTTATATTTACTATAGAATAGTGATAAATATAGTATTTTAATAGGAAAGAAAGCCGATGTAACTTTCGCGTATTTCTGGTAAGTGATTTATGTCTCCTATCGCGTCAACGTTTGGACCCTTTGGTATAGCCTATAGAAACTGGGATCAAATTTGTTTCCTATCCAATTTTTCTTATTAAACTTAAAATTTTATATTTTGAGACATGTACGAATTTAATTTAGTAATCTGTATAAATTGTGTTTAAGTGTGTTATAATTAAATGTCAAACTGTGTATATTAATTATTATTAATTACACTGTAAAATACATTTTTTCGGGGTTTTTAGTTCTCTTTCTGTTAGAGTAGGTCGCGATCTACTTGTTGAGAAAGCTAATTTAAAAATCACCCGTCTTATAAGAATGATGAACTTATTAAGTGTTTGTTTACTTTACTAATTAACTAAATTATAATTAATTATGAATTAATGAGAAAATTCTAAAGATTTATCCTGATAACTTTTTATTTTTTAAAATACTTAATAACTTTAAAATATTTATGATTTTTATGACAATAAAAGGGGGCAAAGTTCAAAACCCTATCTGATCTTGCAGTTCTGCCATCTATTAAAGAAAAATGTAACTAATTTTAGTTTTTCCTACTTAGGTCCTTCATTTTGTTATTAAAATTAAATTAAAATAAATTAAATCAATTTAATTAATTATTTTTTAAAATGAATAATATTTTTAAATTATTTAATTTTTTATTATTATAATAAAATTGGCAAATTTAATAATAGAAAAATAATATAAAACGATAAAATCATGTTAAATTCTTACTTAGTTATGCAGTTAATTTTCTCATAAATTATATTAATTAATTAATTAATTAGCGTGCAAGTATAAAAAGTTTATTAAAGAGAATAAATGTCAGTTATTTAAAAAAAAATTTTCATTTGTTCTAAAAAGAAAATAATGTAATTTTATCAGAAATAAATGGAAAATTAACCGGTATTAAATAAACGTCACTATTTTAAAATTACTTTAACAAAAGAAATTGCAATATTCTTAATTAAATATCAATTAATATAATAAATCTAAAAAAACTCGATTGAAAATAATTTTGATTGATATTATTTTTTTATAAAAATAAATTATAATATTAAAGTTGCTTGATATATGTTATTACTAATATATTTAAAAAATGCAAAAATTAAATTTCATTAAATTCGGTAATTTTAAGTCTATAAATAAGCATTATTATTATTAAACATTAACAATTATGTGTGTGTTAATTATCAAAATGCCAATATAAAATATGCATCTAGATCTTTAACATTAAGATATTCTTCCCATAGTTGAGGTTTTGAGAGTAGGAAACTAGGTGTTTGCTTAGGATTTCACTGTCTTTAAGAGCCTGGGGAGTACATAAATAGGGATATTCGATCTTACTTTAATACTCGGAATACAGCACGAGATACGGCATTAGATCTTGTACATGTGATATGAGCTTTATATATTATTGTTCATTCACTTGGCCATAAAGTAGAGAAAAACTACAAATAAAAGATTCACATATCTTACTCAGATCAATGTATGTGAAGTAATGATATCGAATATTTTACATAAAAATGCCAATCTTTGGACAAATGCATTTATATCCGGATGATTGAGATCTGCTGAGAAAATGCTTCTGTCGAACTTATATTTGCAGTTTTGGTAATATCCTCCCAACAGATCTCAATCCCTCTAGACGTGCCTCTTACTCTTTTGCCATTAATAGATTGGTGCAGTGTAATCCTTTGGGAAATTGAATCGAGTGGATGCCGCATTCATTTTAATTGATTTTATATTATTCACACTTCACAATAAAGGAACCTCGTATTAGTCTAAGGCCTCGCTTGTCTAGGGCCTTACACAATCTAAAACCAAATATGACATTATTTATGAAGATAAATTTCCTTCGATATTACTAAATTAAAAGTCAACATTGCATGAAAAGATTTAGCTTTCATCATTACTCAAATTTTAACCATAAAAGAATATGACAGCTTGAAATAAATTTCAGCGATTTCATTACTCTTTAATAAAAAAAAAGTAAGCATTATTTATTTATCTACGCTTGAACAAAAGTTCTGTAAAGTATAATTATTTGTTGACTATTTGCCAAGTTTTATTTAGTGTTAGATAAATGGGATGAATAATTTAAAAAATAAAGCTAATAACTCCTACATTTTCAGATAATTATAATCAGTAATATCTAAATGAGATTTATAAAATTGGATTTGAAATAAAGCCGTTTATTCAAATCAACAAGATGTTCACATTTAATATATCATGTTCATTCGGTTGTACAGGAGGGTCTAATGATGTATTCACTTGTTTATAATCGATCAGCACCGCCGTAACTTATCCGTTACAATTCCCAGACACGCACCTGTTATCAAAGAGTTGACCGTTACGATTTGACCGTTACGAGATTGACGGTTGCGATTTGCGCTGATCGATTATAAACAAGTGAACTATATCATGTTCATTCGGTTGTACTTATTCAATTATCACACGGCCATCAACTTTACATACCAATAGGATAACATTCTATATTTGGCCTTCGAATTTGGTATAACTACGATAAAAACAGGTTAAGAAATCTACAAAAAATTGCTTAAAATAAATTCATATTTTTATAATTTTGTTCGGAATAAAAATATAATTTTATCTTCAATTTTTTTTTAATACAAATCTTTCTTTATTTCGAAGGATAACGCAACTTGCATCTGAAAATTTTTTTTCCTAGTTGTCTTGGTATTTTCAATCGAGGAAATCCATTTCTGTTTTATTTCATGATAGAAACTGGAAGATTTAGAACACAAAAAAATAATGTACAGAAATCCTCTAAATCTCCAGACAAATCAGAGAAAATCCAATATAGTGTAACTCTCATTCCACAATATTGCGTATTATAGTAAGAATATGACAGCAAAAAGTTAAAAATATTTTCGAAATTGAAAAATACGTACGTGAATCAATAAGACAAACCAGTTGCAATTCATAATTCTAATTGTTATAGATTGTTAGACAGAACCAGATTAAAGATTTAAATAAATAGCCAAATTTTATTTAAAATAAGGTTTGTCTGTAAGAGTGTAGAAAGCGATTTATATATAAATCTACGCGTTTTCGAATAAAACTTGAAAGAAATCGTACGATAAATCATAAAAGATATTTTTGAATCAAGTTCTTTGCAGATACAATTTATTGTCCACATGCATCATGCGATGCATGTTGGCTACTTGCGATTTTCCTATACAGAGAAAGAAAAAAGTCCATGGATATGTGTGTATGTGTGTGTTGGCATCTGTTTCGTTTAATATCTCTGGAGGGGTCGAAACGAAATATGGCATGGTAACCTGTATATAAGGGGCATTGATGCTATTAAATTTTGGAGGGTGAGATGGAGAGAAGGTGAATCATGTATCATATCTCAAGAGGAATCGGACTTATGAAGATTTTACTCGTTATTAGCATTTACACTTTTTTTTAATAAAATTCATCTCTGCTCTCAAAATTAAGCTATCATTTTAAACTAATTAGTGATATAAAAAGTTTTTAATGATACAATTTCATAACAGATGGAGCTACTTACAATTTATTTATTAATAGTATGATTAATAATATAAAAGTTATTTTTGTAAATAAAATCTCTTAACAGCCGGGAAAGTTACGCAACTCGTTGCGAGATTTTTTCACATGTTTACATATAATTTTTAATACAAGAAAAATACATTTTTAAATTTTGCATCCAGAAATAAAAACTTGTGCGCTTAAAATGATAATTAAAATAATCTATTTATTATGAAAATTTTTATTCCACTACTTCATTAGATTCTTCACCTAAGTACTAGCTATTATTTATTGTGATATCGTCACAATGACGGACTGCAATTTTTCGTCACAAGTTGACTCAATTTTAATAGTGTTTTGCCCCTATACATCATAATTTTGCTGTTAATAATAGAGTCATGCCGTCATCTATCTAACTCCGTACAGGGAAAAAATTTTAAATTGAAATAACGTGACTTCCGATCCAAATCGGAAATTCGTGTTAATTGAGCCTTCTGTCGCTAAATTTTCCATATCCGATCTTGACTTTCATCTATCTCAGACCGTTCTCGAAATTAACTGTGCATTTCCTATGTAGATTTTATTCCACTTTTCTCGTATAGTTAATATATGTCAAAAAGTATCAATCGTTATTAGGAACATTTAATGAATTTTAATGGATATTTTTTGTTTGTTGTGTGTAATCTAATAGAAAATTTAATAAATTTTGAGATTTATATAATATCATTTTGTTCTTCATATACAATTTATTTCAAAACCAATATTAAGTATAAAGTATAAAATACGCAATTAATCCTTGCTTTTATTTGTTTAAAGATGTTATTGTGTATTGTGTATGTCCATCGCGGGTTCGACCAGGCCTACAATGAAGTGAGAGATGAGATTTCGGCACATTAGATCAGACTCTCTATGATAAATTCCTAGAGTTCTTTGTCCACCTGGATCTCTCCGGAGGTAGGATGATGCCTTCTCCGCCTCGGCTAGCCTGCTTTGTACTATATATTGTTTAGGTTTTTGTTTTAACTTTTTCCGCCCTGTGGGCACTAAGAGGGCTTCTTTTAATAAGCCCATTATGGATTCAGCCAGGCCCTTAATGGGGCAGCCGAATGGTGGGGCTGGGGCCAACATATCCAGACGGACTACCCCGAAAAATTCCTGGGGATTTTTCGACTCGTCCAAATTCGATTCCGGGTCCCCTAGTGTGTAGGCTGCCATCTTGACCGCTCGGCCATCCAGCCGACATATTGTTTGAGTTGGAGAGAATTAACCAAATCCACGGATATTTCGGTTCCAAAAGTCTCGAATTAACAAGGCTAATTAATAATGTATAAATAATTTGTACTGAAAGACGAAATAGGTCATTAGTGAACTCAGAATATTACAAAGGAATGATAGATCGATTGCTGAAAAGAATTCGGCGCGACATGGCATATTCAATGTAGGATTTCTCCAACTGGATCTTGGAATCCCGGCTGTTTTTTTAACCCAAAAAATTTTTCTCATCCCGGGAAATCCCACAAATTTCTTAAAAATTCACTTTTCTTTTCTTATTTTGTGTTAAAGTTGAGGAAATTTTGCAAATAGAAAATATAATTAACTCATTTAACCGTCAGAATACAGTTGTATTTATTAATTTTAAGCCCGCTTATTAGTTTTTAAATGTTTGTTATTATGGCATGTCACAGATTGTCAATAATCAATAAGTATCCTATTTGTGACAGGACTCTGAAAATTCTTTACTTGCCAGAACCTATAATATCTGGAATGATTGTGCTTATGATATCTTAATTTTTAACCATGCCAAGTAGCTTCAATAACTGCATTATGCCAAGTTGTGCAAATTGGGCAAGGACAGAAACGAGTGCGAAGTCTGCAAGTATGAAGTTTTTATAAACCTGATTATTAAAGCCAAACGAAATGCCGAATTATCGGGCTGTAAGCTCGATGCCACTACTAAAGCAGCCGAGGTAGACAAATCAGGAATACTAGACGGCAAAAGAAATACTGTAACGCATCTCGAAAACGAACTAGGAATCTTCCAGGCTACGGGTTAAAAAATAAATAACATCTGTCCTCTCTTAAATTCATTAAAGACGATTTCACCCACATCAATTGAATCGAAAAAGGGCATTCTGGGCAGCAGGACTTTCTTTAGTAAAATAAGAATTAAATTGAGTGATCGGACTATTGACCATGTTTGCTTTCTAAAATCTTAATACAAAATATTATTGAAGATTTTTATGATATGTTTTATTAAATAACGAAAATTACCTTTTAACCTAGAAGTTTGATCTAAGTTCATTTTTAGCGAGGTTGAGGCCGAAGTTTTAAACGCGAAAACGTGTCCGTCGGACGTTCAGCGCCGCTTTCCTGTAAGTCTAGAAGTTTGACACTGGTGTTTGGAAAGTTAATGGAATCATGCTCGACATTCCAAACGCCATTGTCAAACTCCTAGGCTTACAGGAAAGCGGCGCTGAACGTCCGACGTACACGTTTTCGCGTTTAAAACTTTGGCCTCAACCTCGCTTTTTTCTTTAAATTTTCAACTCAATTCAAATTTTTGTTATAAGCGGTTTCCAACAAACTGTAATAAATTTTTTTTGTTTGTGAAAATTTCTACGTAATTCAAAAGTAATTTTTCATACATATTTTACACAGCATTATTAATGTTGTTATTTTGAAGGTGGGAAATAAGAAACCCTAATACAATGTACAGATGCGTTATATAATTTTTGAAAATTAAACTGTCATTTCAGTTTAATAAATTAATATTATACGTAAAATTTAAAGAGATATGCACGTAATTATATTAACTAAAAATTTTAAATGTAAAAAATTATTCAATCTATTAAAATACGAATTAAAACGAGATGGCGCTTTAAGTATCGAAACATGGCAGAAGCATCGACTGGTGATGGAGTTAATATCGAAACAACCGAAACAGAAAATAAATGTAAGTCTGTCTATCCGTCGGAGTTAGTCAGCACTACTGTTTTAGATGTTACGGAGGAACCTCGAGGACTAGAAGAAATCGAGAATGATGAAGAAGAGGAGGAAGAAGAAGAAGGTAGTTTGGATGAAAAGTCGGGAATTGTTAGCTCCAATGAAGATTTGACTGAAAGTCATGTCACCACACCTGAAAAAACAGAAAAGCTCGTTTATGATTCTAAAAAACGCTCGTTTATCCGTAATAAAGATGAAGCAGAATTAGATAAGAAGGTTCCTAAAGTAAACTGTCCTGAAAAAATTGTAAGTTTTTATGATAAAACCATCGTTCTAGTAATATACATTCTCAATATTTATTTATGGTTTTAAATGTAAAGCGTTATCAAGTTTCTTCCTGGTAAATTCGTTTACATTTTCGGATGTCAAACAAAATTACTTTAATAATGGCATTTAACGTATAAATTAAAAATCCAGCAACGCGTTGCGTAACTTTCCTGGCAACATTTAAAAATGCTTGGGGTGCCATCTGTTATAATTTAAAAACTTTTTATATAACTATTATAAAATGGGGAAAAAGCATAATTTTGAGTAGAAATGAGTTTATATATATATATATATATATATATATATATAAACAAATGTTAATGAAGATTTTACTCATTATTAACCCTTGGTTACTACTCAAAATAAATTTTACACATTGACTATTCAAGGGTCTGTCTGACCCTCCCAAAGAAACAATGTTTATTTTGTTTACAAATAGTAATATGGAAATAAAACACATTATTTATGAAAAAAGATATATTCAGTAATGAAATGACACACAATTACTTGTTATCTAAATAGTTTGGACATACAATTATTGAGCAAGTGTTGCAAATTGGAATTTTACAAGAGGAAAAATACACTGTTTTTTGATCTTTTTTATAGGGGCAAATGCTGTGATGCTTTCTTTTAGATGCAACATTAGAGACAGCTGGAACAGATCTTTCAGGCAGCGGCAGTTTGAACGCCCTTGATGTCATCATATGCAATCGCTGGGGTATCTTTTCATTGTAAATTTGCTGTCGACCCTATGGTAGGCATAACTCTATGCCAAGCTTGCAAAAGTAGTTAGGTTGATTTACTGACTTTACAGTGACTGCATCATATATAATTTTACTATTTACGCCTGCAATATTAACCATTGTGTAAAATAACACCATCGGCCACAGTCGAGTGGCCTGGCAACTGAGAAGTTGGCACACTTTTGGTCCAAGGCGTCAACCCTGACTTTTTTCTCATTGTAAAATGTGATCATCTCTGTCTTATTGCGTTCATCAGGAACTATCTTGCTATTGTGACGCATGCTAGAAATGAGAACCACAGCTTTGGATTTTATAGGAACATATGATGTCATTGTTATTTTAGCTGTGAAGCCAAACAAAGACGATTCTCTCTGTTTTCTCTGTTATCAGCAGTAAAAGGCAAAGAAGACATAGCAGAGGTAGAAGCATCTGAATTTGCAGAAATATCCTCCTCTTCAAAATCATCATCATCAAGTAAAGCATTCCCAATCTCTTCATTCGTAAGCATATTTCTACTACCCATACCTGCAGCAAACACAACCCAAAATGGAAAAAAACAAACAAAAATACGGCAAAAACCTATGCTATAATGGTGTATAAAAACCTCTTAAAATAATATATATTTTATACTAGAGAAAACGATTTAAAATAAATCCAATAGTCTTCACTTAATGACGTCGTTGCTATTCAAGGGTCCATGTGACCCTGTCACTACTGTTATGGTGCAAAATATGTACAGAGCAGCTGGACACACCCACCATGCACAAGCGAGAGCACAATACTGAAAATACACAGGCGGGAAAGCGGAGCTGTCTAAGAGTTATTGTGCAAAATTTTGTTTCCAAAGTTCACAGGATCATGTAGACCCATGAGTAGTAACCAAGGGTTAAGTCCAGCACTACTTGAGATATAATATGACTCCCTCTATATCCCCACTCCGTTGACCTTTAACCACTAAAATTTAATAATAATAATTTACAATACAAAAAACTGCCTGTAAAATTTCAGAAATTTTCAATGAAAGACATATTAAGCTTCAAAGCTAACAAAATCGTCTCCCCTCCACACATATATCTATACTTCAACATCCATATATACAGAAAAAATCCCCAAATTTTTTTGCATTTCTTGTTATGGCAAACTGGGATATTAGCCAGTTGTAGCTCCAAAGTGGTCATTGTTGTCGATACGTGAGTTTGTACCCCAAGGTTTGCTCTATTTTGGGGTTCCATATATATTCTCAATAATTAATAATATAATTGTGTTATATATATAATACAATTTAGAAATTTATATTTTGCAAGTTGTATTCAAGAAATATTTTGCTGTAAATGGATGCAAACTTATAATATGTGCTAAAGACAAAAATACAGATTCTGTCAATGTTGAAGATAGTAAGGACTATAATGATAGAAATCCATAAAATTAAAAAAATGTTAACTTTTTTTTTATTATTCATAATTCTGTTCGTTGCCATAGCAACAATTTCAAATAATTAGAAAAAGAATTCTGTTATCAGTTTTTATTAAAGAACTATGCTGTTGCTTTAAACAATGAATGAAATTGACTGTCAAAAAACAATTGTAGACAAATGGCTGGAAAATCCAGAAAAACCAAGACATTTCATAACAAAAGAGCTACCAATTTCCTGAAGTATGGTGAATGGAATGTTAAATTAGTATTGTAAGACATTGTCCATTTCTCAAAATCCAGCTTCGGGTGGAAAATTTGGTGCTTGCAGCTCACAACTTGAGCAGAAGATAATTGTAGTTATTTCCAAAAATCGCAGTATGTCAATGAGAAATGTTGCAAAAAAATGTGAAACTAATCAATGGTTCAAAAGGCTGAACAGTATGCAAGTGTGAGATCATATAAAAAACAAAAAATACGTGAAGTGACTAAAAAACAAAAGAAGGTCATTAAAACTAGAGCTTGAAAATTGTATTCTTTAACTGGTGCAAGAAGAATGCTTGCTTGGTTTTAGACAATGAAACATATATGAAGTCTGACTTCTCAACTCTTCCAGGCTTGTGCTGTTATATAGCATTTGAAGAAGTTCTTCCAGAATCTCAAACATTAATTGTTGTCAAAAAGTTTGGCTCAAAACATGATACAGCAAGCAATTTGCCAGTTTGAATTGAAAAGTTTGTCATTTGTAACAAATTAGTGCCAAAATTTATATCAACGAATGTTTAAAAAAATGTCTTCTTTCTTTTTTAAGAAATTGTGGTGGCTATATTTTGTTTTGGTTGGATTTTGCAGCATTACACTATGCAGAATCTAAAGTAAGTTGGCTGGAACAGCATGGAGTTGATTTTTTACCTACAGATGTGAAACCAAACATACCACAATGCCAACCAATAGAAAGATTTTGGGCTCTTGTAAAAATAAACTAAAATATTACAGAACAAACAGCAAAAGACATTAAAGATATTTTCTCTGAAATGGAAAAGAGCAGTCATAATGATTGAAGGAAATTTGTCAAAAATCTTTAGAACAACATTTGAAAGGAACTTTGAAAGGAATGGAGCAAAACTTAAATGTTATAATTAAAACTTAGTATTAAATGTATTTTAAAAGAAAACTTTTAACTAAAAGTAAAATATTTCTGATTACATTACAAATAAAAAAGTTATTACTTTTTGAATTTTACTGATTTCTATCGTTACAGTCCTTGTTTTGTTTAATTGTATTAATAAAAATAAATAAAATTATATAGAATTTAAAAAATAAACAAAAAGCTGGAAATTCCTTTTGTCTATTAAAGTCTGAAATGACTAATAACTACAAATTTATTATGAAAATTATCACCTTTAATTGTCCAGCACAAATGTTTTAACAAAAATAAAAACGTTTTCGATCGTTTTCAACGGTCATCTTCAGTTACAACTCAAATTAAAAAAAGAACGATAAAATAGAATTAAATACGAAAATAATATAAATGCGCATGCGCAACTATAAATATATCGCGCATGATGCCTAATATACAGAATAAATGAATAATTTGAGTTGTAACTGAAGATGACCGTTGAAAACGATCGAAAACGTTTTTATTTTTGTTAAAACATTTGTGCTGGACAATTAAAGGTGATAATTTTCATATTAAGTCTAATTTCCAGTAATTTAAAGTTGGTTTCTATACAAATTTATTTTTCACAAAAAAGAGAGAGAAAATAAACTGATATGGTAAACTTAATTCTACTCAAAAAGTTTTCAGGTCTCTTGGTGCAACATCATTTTTTAGCAATTTGTTGATCCGAACAACTTGTTTAAATTACCAAATTGTTGAATGTAGATTATATATGGAAATACGAATTTATTGTGAAGAAGTGTTTTTATGAAATATGAATTTGATAGATTATTAAAAAAGCAGTTGATACTGGACTATAATATCTGAATTTTATTTCACTATATATTTTAATCAATTAATATGTAAAATTATAAGCAAATTAAAAATGTATTACAAAAATATCTTTAATTGTAAAATTAGTTGTAAAAGGAAAAGAAATTCAATTATGTTCTTCATATTTATCTAAAATATTATTTAATTAATATTCAAGAATAAATTTTTGTTAATTCTGGATTTTAAATTCTTATTAAATTTATAAATGTAATTTAATTTATTTTAAAGGTAATATGTATTGATTTATCATCAGATATGGAATCTTTGCCTTTTAAGCTTGGAGATGGGTAAGTTTATAAAAGCTTTATAGTAAATAATAATTGTAAGAAATTTCCAAGATGAACTGCTTGTTCCATTTCATCTTTAGGTCAAGATATTCACCTTTATATATGATAAAAAGAGTGGTTGAGATTTTTGTTTATAGCAAGCATAGAATTGATAGAAGACATCAGTTTGCTTTGGTTGTACTTCATGAATCAGCTTTATGGGTAAATAGAAAATTTAACTAATTATTATGCATTTATCTTTAGAATATTTTATAAAAATAAAATGATGAATGACATTTGAAATTTTACTAACATATATCAATTATCATATAGATATAAAATATATGTAGATATGGTAAATTGTGAAAGTATAATCTGTATATATTCAGCATTCCAATAGTGAATGTAGTAATTACATATTTATATTGTTGATAGATGTATTTAATAATTATTAGGTTGTACTCTTTAATATGAAACAACTACATAAGACCAAAACACTAATAAACATTCAAGGAATCACTTTATTAATATGATCAAATGTTTTTGAGTTGGTTCATGCTCATCTACAGATCCATTGACAAAGCAGCTGTGAAGAACATATACATATTGTAAGATACAAATTAAATAAAAAAATAAGTTTAAAAGACATTCTAGTGACACTAATATTTATAATACATTTTAATTAAATAAGGTATAAAACATGGGCTATTTTAGTCTTATTAGAAAATTTTTTTTAAAATTTATTTTATGTTTGATATATATCTGATTATATATTGACGTCCTTCAAGCTTACTTTATATATAGATCTGAAGATAAGATGTTAACGATCTCAGAAACATTTAAATGCATTAACAAAGTGACTTCTTGAATGCTTGTTAGTGTTTTGATATTGTAATGTTATTAGAATTAAAATAATTATAATTAATCAATATATTTTTAAATTCTTACCTAATTTTGATTAATTCTGTCATAAATTTACAATTTTTTGAAGTTACATATCCATTTTCAAGGACAATCCCCTAATATTCCTTAGTTACAAAAATACAAAATGAATAACTTACAGAAATATTAACTCTATTCATTAGTAATAAATAAAATATTGGGTAGTTTACGGATAATGTGTCGCCCAAAAATGTGTTACTGTAAAAGCAAAGCCATATTGACCAGATTAGAGTTGTTCTTGGTCTATTGTTCTCTCATATAGAGGCACTTCAATCTAAATGAACAAGTTAACATATGCATATCACAGTTTAGACATAATTTTCACTTCAAATTTCAAACTAACTGAATTCCTTAACATGTAAATCTCTATATCTCCAGCCAGAACAAATAGTACAGTTATGAACTAACAGAATTTCGAACTATCCAAGTTTGAATTAATGGGGATTTTATGTATAGTCAGGAATACAACAATTTGAAAACCTTTATGCCATATTTGTGCCATTTCTGTTTCTTGTATTGTCTGAATATTATTCATCCTCAAAATGGCATCATACTCTCATCAATATAGATAGATTCATTGGGAATATAGGAATATAATACAGTTCAAAATTTGCATATACCATATTTACTAATTTTCTTATTTTATTTAGGCGATCATTTTTATCATCCTCTTTGTTATTTGTAAAATGAAGCATTTGTAACATTTTTGAATCTATTCAGACTCATCTTAATCTTAGCAAATTGTTGACTGAACATTACGTCTGTCAACAAATAGTTGCTCACCTTAGTAACTTCACTAGACCCATATATAAAATCATGCCAAAAAATGATTTCATCTTATTTTAATTTGTCGGTTTCCAGTCACATAAGCAAGATTGTCTTTTCAACATTGTATTCTGAACTACTTGTTCAGCATACAGATTTGTCTGAAAAGTTATACTATCAAAAAATTTTTTAGACACAAATAGTGCATATAACTTTTTAGGCTTTGAATCGCACATGGAATATTTCAAACGAAGAGATTTAATACCTGGTATATCAGTGTATGGAATCACACTCTGCTGGCAGGCCTTAGGTTTTGACTCTTTGTCAAGGATGGAGTATCACTTGATGTGAATGGCTATGTAATCTCATCATTACTCAGTTATGGATAAAATGTGATAACATTTCTTATTTCACACTTGATATAACAATGAATCATTGCTCTCAGTTGATGATCTCTGTTTTCCACTACATTACTATTCAATTTCCTCTAATTGGGAAAAATTGTTTTGGCTTGTCAAAATTGTCAAAATCTATTCTGGTTTAGTTTATTCACTTTAAATGTATTATATAACTGACATGACATGTGACCTTCACAATGAAAGTGATGTTGTATGACTAATTAATTCAAATTCAAAAAAATAATGTTTAAGTGCAAAAAACATAATTGACTGCACCATTGCTAACTGGAACCATGATCGACATCAGTGACTGGCACATCAAAAATTACTAATTTTGTGGCATCGATACCACAAAATTAGTTTGGTGCCAGTTATTAAATTACTGGCACAAAATTAGAAAAAAAAAGTATATTAAAACTTAAAAACAAAGAATCATTTTTTTTAATTATTTTATATAAAATTCCTTACTATAGAAGAGTGATAACTATAGTATTTTAAATGTATAAGATATATAATATAAAATATCATTCCAAAAGAGGATTTGGCACATTTATTTCTGATAGGTGATTTATGACTCCTATTGTGTCAAAGTTTGGTCCTTCCTGTCGTTGCAATACTTAAATTTCATGTATTCTGTACATTTTCTATTGGTTCACACTGCTGTATGCTTCCAATTTGTTTTTGCATGCTCAGTTTATTAAGCAGTTTGAAGATGATATAATGCATAACTATACTGTGTTAAGATTGAAAACTTTGCAAAAGTGTCAATGAACAAGTTATTACACAAACTCAATGTAGTGTATGGAATCGCCCAGGCAAGCGATTCCCGCTCTGTTTGTAACCCAATGGGAACTTTCGTGATCTTAGTCGTTACAGAAGAACCGTCAGAAAAGATCCGTTGGAAAAACCGTTGTGGTTTGAATCGACGATCGACGGACGATTGGCTGTCGGAGAATGGCCGTTGGCCGGACGTTACGGAAACATCGAAGTTGATTGGTGGAGAATTCAAACGCCGACTACTATATAAGAAGTAGTTTTCGGCGGGAACATGGAATCGGTTCTATCGAAGTTCTAACTATCTCTCTCTTTGGGACTTGCGGAAACCAGGTGTAAGTGAACTCCCATTGGACTACCACGAACTTTTCTTGACGCAGAGGTGCCAAGAGTACTAAGTCTGTTAACAAAGGTCATAAGGTGTCCTTCCGACGAACTTGTACGGAATATAGTTGGTTGTAACTTAGATTAGTGTTTTGTGGATACTCAGTTGTAAATGTTATTTTGTATTTATTTTGTATGTTTGTCTCGTTAATATAAACATTGTGTTTTGTCAATTCGACTGGTGTTATTTTGAACATTACTCTCAATATTCACAATGATGTGCGTACACAGTAATAATTAGTTTTCAGACATGTACTGTACTATATATATATAGTACATGTCTGCACATGATTCATGTGTAATAACATGTTCATTGACACTTTTGCAAATTTTTCAATCTTAACACAGTATAGTTATGAATTATATCATCTTCATGATTCACAAAAGCTATACATGCTCCAAGTATGAGAAACCTGTTTTATATGTACTTTCTTCTGCTAGGCCTATGGAAAAAAAATACATCAAGCAAAACATATTTCTGAATACAAAAATGTGTGCTAGCTATAAAGAAACAATGATTATTTAACCCAATACAATTTACACTATGTAAATTTTATTGAATTACATTGCATGAGTAGATTTTTGATGATGACATCAACTCTTGAGATACTTTCATATATAGATGAAAACAGAGCTAACTTGCAAATACAAATATACTAGCAAGGAACATATTTTCTTGAAAAATGCTGAAAAATTACATTAGATTTTATTTCCATTTACAATGTCTGATTGTGTTGATAAATTATTATCTGAAGATAGAGAAACATTTTAAACACTTCAAATCTGTAATTTAAATGACTGTCCGTGCCATTTTCTGTAATATTTACGGGAAAAATGAACTTGCCTAAGATAAAACTCTTTCAATAATGTTGACTTTTTAGATGAAGTTCTTAAAGCATATCTAATTGATCATTTCTTATATATGATAATTTTGATATTTGCAAACAATATTCTCAAATTAATATTAATATGAAAAGACAGTACGAATAAAGAGTGAGTATATTGTGAAATCTTCTGTGTAGTTTTTATTGCAAATTATTTAAAACTTGTTTTTATTGCCTTTTCATCCATCTTCGTATCACCTTGTGTATGTAGTATTTTTATTTTTATATTAAGATTGTCTAAAGAATTCAAAATCTTTTAAAAATTTTATTTAATCCCAATGTTCAAATTTTCTTATGTTCAGCAAGCAAATGAAAGTTCCTACAAAATACTAGAGAAATTTAAAAATATGTATTAGTAAATCTATTCTCTGATAAAGCAGAATTTAAAAGTTTTTAAAAAAAATTAGAGGTTTGGTAATGAACTGAATTGATTGATTAAAATTTAATATGTTTTCAAAATAAAATGTGTTTTGCCAAAATTCATAACAACTCAATTTGTAAAATGATAACTCCAGATTCATTGGGCCATAATTTGGCTAATTAAATATATAAAGTAATTTACATTAAAGCTAGGCAATTAAGTTGACATCTTGTATTAAATTTAATGATTGTAAAATTGGTTAATTCAGTATCTTTTGGGAAAAAAGATCAATATAGAACAGGACTCAAATGCAGAGCTTTTGCTTATTGTGCAAATGAAGTATAATAAAATATTGAATTTAATTAAAACAAGGGCATTGTGCAACTTTGTCATATCGTGATAGAATTGAGGCAGAGTGGGAAAGAAAGAAGTGATCCTTGCAATTGTTAGGTACAGAAGAGACAGTCCTTTTACACAATGGTCACAGACAGGCAAACTTTGCATTTGCCGCCAAGAAAAGGTTATTTTTGTATCTGATAGATGCAGACAGGTGAACTTTGCACTAGCCGCCACAAAAGAGACTACCTTGTACAGTACCTATATATGTGGTTAGAGCATTTGGCACCAGAGCAAACTTAAATATGATTCCTTTTGGATAAGCCTTTTATTAGTCTATTACAAAGTTAAAAATTATAAAATCACTTTTAATTAATTAATTTTTTATACTTGTGAATAACAGTGTTTTCTATGAATTTATTAGTTCACTCATGTAACAGTTTTAGAATTGTGGCACCCCTTCATTTTGGCACCTTGACACATGTCCTCTCTGTCCCTGCCTTTTCACAGCCCTGCTTGTACCTGCTGGCCATAGGAGATGCAACCCTCGTAGCTGCTGGCCAAGAGAGATACAATCCTTACACTTGCCAACAAGGAGAGGTGATCCAAAAACAAAGCAATCAATGGCAATTGCTTCATTCTTCTGTTTTGTTTGTTTTTTTATCTGTTTTCCATTATGCACACACATGGCAAATGCTGTTTTTTATTTTCTCCCCTAAATTCTGTTAGATGTACTCAATTGTGTCAGGAAACACAAATGTTACAGGAAACTCTTTGACTCCAATGTATGTTGAAAATGGAGTCATGGACCCCTATTTATTACATTTAAATAGGCCATGATTACATTTTTGTATTTCTCATTGAAATTAATGGAAAATGGCAGCATTTTATCAAAATTGGCCTATCAAATGTTGAGAATGAACTCAATTCTATAAGCCAATATATGTGCTAGCAAAGTTGTGCAATTTGTGATATTGCTTTATTGTGCTCACTTATAATCTCATGGTCCATGACTTCAAAAATGAAGTCATGGCCCACCATTTTACTTTCCCAGCTGTTATGTATACATAACAAGGGAAAGTATTGGAATTGTGTCAAATTTGATCCTACAAGTCAAGTTTTTTTTGCAAATCTCCATGTTTTGAGACCACCTAAACCCAAAAAAGTCAGAAAAATGACAAAAAAAATTGTGTGTCTGTATGTTGGCATCTATTTCATTTAATATTTCAGGATGGAGTGAAGGTTAAGAAATGAAATTTGGCATGGTGGCTTGTGTATAAGGGGCATTCATGCTAGTAAATTTTGGTGGTGAAAGATCAAGAGGTGGGTAGGTAGAGGGGGGTCATGCATCATATCTTGAGTGGGGTTGGACTTAATGAAGATGTTATATGTTATTAGCATTTACAATATTTTATGAAACTGATCACTATCTCAAAATTAAGCTTTTTGCCATTCAATAATAATAAAAAATATAGAAAGTTTTCATAACAAAATCTCATAACAGATGATGCCACACACAATTTTATTTTTTGTATTATAATTAATAATATAAAAGTTATTTTCTAAATAAAATCTCATAATAACCAGGAAAATTATGCAACTCGTTGCTGGATTTTTTAATAATGTTTTTGGGTTCCTGATCACAATGATCTGTACAGGATCATGTTGCTACAGTAGCAGCATTGATAAAACCTACTCTGTAACAGCTACATGGTGAACATTTCAGTGCCATTTTAACACACAACACGCACCCTCAAGAAACACTATTGTATATTAAGTGACTGGAAGATGATTCAATGCATGATTCATGACATTCTATAGAACATTCTCTGCCTAATGATGGAGTTCCCTTCCAACCAGAATAGAAGAGTGTTTGGATAATCATGGTGGACACTTTGTGGATACTATTTTCAATACAGTACATAACTGAGGCACTCTTAAATGTTTAGGACATCTTTTTGTTACAATAAAATCGGTTTGTGATGAAACATGTGTAAAGATTTTCTGAAGTCCAACAAGTGTTTATTCCTACCCTATGTATTTTTCAGATATGCTAATTGATGATGATATAAATAAATAAATTTTTAGACAGTCTTACATAAAGAACCTGAATGTTTTTAAATGTTCAGAATTATCAGCAGTGAAAATTTATTATTGAAGTATTCAAATGTGAAGCAAATATTTCATTAATTATTATATATTATATTTTTGTAATTTTTAAAAATTGTTTTTGAATACGTGTGTGCTGAAATCCAATATATTTGAGAAAATCAAATGACTTTTAGCTATTAAAGTAAATAATGTATTTTATGTAATTTAGATTTGTGTATTTACATACTACGGCATTAGTATATTCTATCTGCATACCTCTTGGATGTTCAGTGACCGTGGAGCCACTGATTTATACAGGAGTGTGCTGCTACAATTGAAGTAACAATATATATTGTTAAAAATTGTTGGTTGTTTTGTTTTATCTGTAGTGTTTTTATCTATTTTTATATTTATATTTGTTTTTTAGCTTCGAAACTTTACCAACGATCCCAAAGAAATTTGTAATGTTTTAGAAGATGTGACGGAAACTAAACAGTGTGACACATGTGGTATCCTTTGAAAAATTTAATTTTGTATCTTTAAAATTATGTAAGGATTTATTATTTTATTTAACCAAAAAGTCAGATTTTTCTTCATTATTTGAAGCAATGTAAGTATAGGTTATATTTTTGAATTATTGAAAAATTCAATTTTTTATATAGTAGGGTAGATGTACCAGTTTTGGCCAGTGTAGTACCAGTTCTGGCCAGAAAACAAATTTAACTTAAAAATATAATCACAAATGAAACAAACTTTTATTGTTAACTGTGTGAACAGTTAACAATAAAAGTTTGTTTCATTGGACAGATTTGAATATGTTGTGATTATATTTTTAAGTTAAATTTGTTTTCTGGCCAAAACTGGTACATCTACCCTATTATGATAAAGTTTTTTCAAGTTTATTAAGCTTCTGAATTTTCCAAAATATTATTCAAGTTAAATATTGAATTTTTATGTGATATTTATCAACAATATTGTTTTTCTTATCTGTTTTTAAATGCAGAATAGGGTAAAATTAGAGTTAAAAATTTAATGTATTTTAAAGATCATTTAGTGTAAAATTGTAAAGTAAATGTGTTTCTTATCATATATATAATATAAAAATAACATCAACTCAAAACCTGATTTAATTGATTGATTGCCAAACAATCTGCTAATTGTCAGGTTTTCTTTCCAGAAATTTCTAATAATTAATTATTATTATTAAAAATTAATATGAAATGGCAACATATCCACCTACCTCATGTCAAATTAATTGGTAACTAATTATTAACATAGACTGAAAATAACCTGCTAATTCAGCAAATTGTTTGACTTCATATAAAAATATATTTCATTTTTTAAAATATGACAAATGTAATTTTATATGGATAAAATATATTTTACAATGTAGTTAACTTTTTAAGGATGAGGTATAAAGACTTCTGTTTTGATATTAATATATTTTCAAAGAAAATGGAGAATAATCTTGAATTTAATGTTATAGACAGTGTAATTCTCAACAGTATTATTTGTTCCCTTTCCCTTTTTTATGGAGAAAACATGAGACCAGGAGGCAACTCCTTAACCTTTGCAAAATGATTTCAACTTATTCTCTTAAAGTAGTGATCATCAGTTGATAAAAGGTTCCTTAAAATAATATACAGTATATATAAATTCATAATAAATAAGAGAAAAAAGATAAACAATTACGCCAATAATTACACTGCCTACAACATATTAAATGTTAATGTATGTTTTTTCAGAATAGAAATAATTTATGACTTTTAATTAAAATTTCAAATGTTTAGATGCTTTTTCCAAAGTCTCTTATGTTTGAAAGATTAAGATGATTTGATATAAATTTTCATAATAAATTTTTTTGAGAGTTGTGATAATTTTTTATTTAATTATAATTTATTAACTGATATGGACTAATAAAATAAGTCACATGGATGCCTCATAGACAATTTACCAAGGAGTGGTGTCTCCTAGAAGAATTTTCTTGGAAAACTGGTCCCTATTTAGATATTAGACATGCGAAGGAAACTGGAAAACTCTGCTGGTAAAGCATGAACCTGTGATCAACCATAATAATGCATAAATCCATTTATTTCCTTATTAATTAATGTTTTTTTTTTTTTTTTTGTCATATTCAAAATAATCATCTTATATGACCTTATATCTTAAAAACATCAAAATTATTCAACCAAGTATTATTATTTTGACACTTTATAGGGTTTTAGGTCCTACATGAAATACTTGGTGATAAGAGTATATAAAGATATAAGAGCATACTATAGTCAAAAAGCTGTTATAGTTATAAATAACAAAAACAGTTATATGACACACTATTTTGTCAGCTTATATGAAAAAGAATTTGTTCATTACATATAACTTAATATAAATCTGGCAAATAAGAAGAGAAAATTTCTACTTAATTACTCTTAATTGTACATGAATTTTTTATTAAATTAAAGGTAGGATGATGATATGATAAATTATCTTACAAAAATGCTTAAGAATTCAACACAATAATGGTGCTTCATACTTCAAATTTAATTCATCCCAAGAGGACATTTGAACTGCAAATTGTTTGAAGTCCAAACCAATGTTTCCTGTTAGAAATAATGGAAAATGAAATAATTCATTTCCAGATCCTAAACAATACCCATTTTGATAAACTTAAAGCAGCAAACACACAATTTAAGATAAAAATAACACAATTAAGTTCCCTAATAATAATTTAAAACGAAAATGATAAATATGTAAATACTGTATAATAAAATGAAAATTTCATTTATTGATGGCACACCATTGAGTTTGGCATCTTAAACATGACCACCAGATCTTCCACACACGTACTGTTTTCATGCTTTGCAATAAGTTCCTTTTTCATTTCAGTCATTGATATTACAATCTTCTAGGATTACATTGTTTCCATACACTTTTTGAATGTAACACAGTTAATTAATACTTAGTAGTTACTTTGGATTGAACAAAGTTTTTGTGGATTTTTAATGTGCTTTAGATGTGTGATTTAATTATAACAGTTGTGAAGTTTTAACATAATATTGCTAATGAAGATTGCTTCCTTTGTTTATAAGCTTATTTTAAACTTCTTAGTTCACGTTTTGTTTGAATAAAATTGAGTTGAAATCTCTTCAGATAAAAAGCAAATCAGGCATATTATGCTTTGAGTTTCATAAAGGATATAACGTTGTACAAACAGTAAATAGTTTGAATTTATGTGGGAAAGATGCTCTTAAATTTCAAACATCACAAATATGGTTTAAAAAGTTCCATTCAGGAAATTTTGAACTAAAGGATGCAAAACATTGGGGTGCTCAAAAACTGTCAATGAAAAAAATTTCAAAAAGAAATTGTTAAAAATTGACAAATAATGCACAGTACTGTATATATAACCAAATACAGCAAAAATAAAGTGAAAAAAGCACTGAGAACGTATGAGCAAAATGCAAAAACAAAAGTGAGAGACAACTTGGGCACATGTTTACTCTTCAAGTGCATTTTTTATTGTTGGTGCAGTTTAAACATTGAAACATTCAAACTCTGAGGCAAGTTTTTGTCAAATTTAGCATTCAAAGTTAGTCTTTCAAAATACAAGATACCACTGTATTCTCCATTTACAAAAATCTAATTGTAGTTTGCTTTCCTGGAGAACTTCACAGTAATAAAAGCAGAATATTATTGCAAAAGGTAACAGTAGAACACAGTATTGGAAAGAATGCTTTTAGAGGGTTAAAGAATGAAAAGATAGATAAGAAGAGTGTTAATATTAAAGATTGAGGTTAGAGCTTTGGTAAAATCTAGAGAAAATACTAAGTTATCTTTTCACAAGTGCATTTGTCAATCCTTTTTAAAATATAACAAAATTTGAAATCAGTTTAACCAGTTATTAGAGTGAAATTATTTTGATTATTTTTGTATTAGATTGTAGATAAAGAGGAATAAATTTTTAATTAGAAAAAGTATAGTTTTATTGAACAAATTTAAAATCATGTGATAACCATTTACTTATTATTATGAAATATACATCAGATTTAATGTTTGAAATCACTATTTTATCTGTAAAATATTTATTTAAGTTATAAAGAGAATGTATGTAGGGTAGATGTATCAGTTTTGGCCAGTGTACCAGTTCTGGCCAGAAAACAAATTTAACTTAAAAATATAATCACCACATATTCAAATCTGTCCAATGAAACAAACTTTTATTGTTAACTGTGTGAACAGTTAACAATAAAAGTTTGTTTCATTTGTGATTATATTTTTAAGTTAAATTTGTTTTCTGGCCAGAACTGGTACATGTACCCTATGCTGAAACATGAACTAAATTAACCATGGTAGTTAAGTAGAATTAGTTAATTTGTCTTGTTAAATTTGAATTTTCTGAATATCAAAGAAATTGATTTAATATAAACATATTTTAGTACAGAAAAGGTTGACCTTCCTATTGTTTCCTTGCCTGAAATTCTTCCTCCCCCATTTGTGTTACGAACTATATTGATTTATTGTCAATCAAATGTTGTTCCAGAATTTTTAAATGGACAGGAGGTACTATAGAAATTCTTTTTTATATAAATGAGAAATATATAAAAGTGATTATTTTTAATTATTAAATTTATTACAGGAATTCAGAAAACTTCAACAATCATCATATTTCTTTTTAGATGTGTTGTATATACATGGTCCTCCTTCCAATAACAATAAGTGTCAGGTAAATTATTCCCTTCAAATTTAATTTTTAATGATGGTGTTAATATTAATATCTATCTATGTAATTATAGGAAATATATGAATTCCTGTGTGACTTAGATGAGAAATATACTTCTTATATATTTGAAGTAACTCGCAATACTACCAAACTACATAATTGTATGGCAAAATTGCTTGCTCATCCTTTGCAAAGACCATTTCAGAAAGATGTTTTCTATAAAATCCAAACACCTGGTGAATAAATAAAAAATTATATTAATTTCTTATCTGTACATAAAACACTGCCTTATTATATAAATTAACATATGTAGCATTCTTTAGTTTCATGAAATAAATTTAATAACATAATATTTATTATGTTTCTTGGAAATTTTTTTAATAATGTGTTTTCATACAATAATGAAGGTTAAAATTGCATTCAAAAATTTAAAAGTATAATTTATTTTAATAAGTTTTTCATAGAGAAAGCACTAATCATTTTCCACTATTTATTTTCTGAAATAATATGCTAGTTAAGTTGGAATATCTTACATTTTATTTCAAACTTTCATTATTTGGAATTCATGACTTATATTAAGGAGATGTCTTTTTGAAAGGAGCTTCATAATAATAACTTAAAGTTTATTTTTTAATTATAAATTTGTTTACAGAATTTTAGAACAACAATGTAAAATGATAAATAGTTTGCTGCATTTTAAGTAATATTTCCATTATTTATGCATAAGTCTAAAGTAGAATGGATTCTAAATATGACTCTCTAATAAGCACATATGCAGATTAAATATCTGTTATAGTTGGACTAATCCACAATAATGTTAGCCTATAAACAACCCTACTAACCCGATGCAAAGCAATAATACACCAACAACTGCCGTAAATCATCGGGCTATAATTTGGAATAAATAATTATAAATCACAAATGAATTTGGCACTAGAGAGAGGTTTTAGGTGCCATCTCGTATTAAAATTAATTAGCCAGCATGAATGAATGAATGGGATTTATTCTCATATGAAAGTCGATGTTGGTTCACTGGTATTTAAGCTCATGCTATAACTTTTGCATTGTAAAATTATCTGGATATTTTTTTGTTCCTTAGTTTTTTTCTGTTTTTATCATGTGTGATGAAATATTCAATTTCTTTCTAACTACTAAAGTGAGTTTGCAAATCAGGTTGCAGGTGAATATTACTAATATACCTTTCAAATAATTATACATTAAAGAAGTTTCCTGACATCAAGAAAGATCTGTTTTGATTTTCTTTCATTATTTAACAATTCAAAAGATATACAAAGCTGTGAAATGAAACTTACTTTGTAAGAGATGTCCAAGAAGTAAAGCTAATGACCTGCCAGTGGCCAAGCGATTCCATTCCCTGAACACTGGATGTTTGGTGTGGATTTGCGCCTTGCCAGGACGGGCTGGCCATGGAGTTTTCCAGGTTTTCTTCATGTCTGTAATGCCTGAATAGGGGCCAGTTACTCTCAAAAGACCTCCCAGAAGGCATTCCCGTAGGCAGATTTCCCAAGTGTTGTGTTGATGTAACTTAACAAAAACAAACTAAAGCTAACCTAATTTTGCAACCTAACCCCCTCCTTCATTGTCTTACATGCCCTTGAAGTTGATTGGTTTTGTTTATTTATGGCAATGTGACCCTTGGATGATCTGATAAGGATATGCCTCCCAGGAAGTCTTTTATGGGAAACTGGTCCCTATTTAGGTGTTACAAAGGTAAAGAAAACCCGGGAAACGCTACATGGCCAGCCTGTTTGCAAGGTATAAACTCAACCACTGGTGGGCACTGTTGAAGCCAAAACTAACTTAAGTCTAGACGAGCAGTTATTTATTGTGGCTTCGTCACAATGTCGGGCTGCAATTATTAATCATATTTTTTACAATTTATTTAATTTAAAATATATGCTCTCCACCTCAAATTAGTAGTATCTTGTCCCTGTGCATAATACTTTTTCTGTTAGCAACAGTCATGCCATCATTTATCTAACTTTTTACTGGAAAATTTTTGAACTATGACTTCTGGTATGCTTCAGAAGTTCAAACGCAGTTAATCGGGTCCTGCCCCTAAGCTTTCCATATTTGGTCTCAGATTTCATCTATCTAATGCTGTTCTTGAGATTAAGGAAAGACAGACAGACGGATGACAGTATGAATTTATGGGTCTACATTTTTTTCAGATTGCAGCCCAAAAAGGGTAAAGAAACCTAACCCCTACTTTGAAGTTGAAGCTAACTTAAATCTATAAAAGGGTAAAGGTACTTAATTCTCACCTTAGTAAATTTCAGTGGCGTGCCGTCATTGGAAGCGATGGAAGCACCGATTCCACCTTCCAATGACCTTCCCTTGTATTTTATAAAATATAAATTTTCATATTTTAACGAACTTTGCATTAATTAAAATTAATATTTTATTATAACTGCATTATGTATCTCTTACAAATTTCTATACTACATGTGAAAAAAAACCAATAAGATTGCTATTGTATATTTGAATAATTCGGTGGTGGAAGGAGTGTCGAAACCAGGTTAGTTTCCAATCAGCCAGATTATATAGGCATTGGCACATGCGGTTTACAGAGCACCAACGTCACCTGGTTTAGCTGGAAGAAGCGACACACTCGTAAAGCATCTAATTTTATATCCCGGACCGGTTCTCAGCTGTTAGCTGCCTGCCTGTCAACTTCCAAGCAGCCAGATTATAGGCATTGTCGCATGCGCTTTACAAAGCACCAATGTCACCCGGTTTAGCTGGTGGATGCTTCACACATAAAACTTCTAATTTTATATCCTGGACCGGTTGTGGGCTGTTAGCTGCCTGCCTGCTAAATGTTTGGCCGCCCTCGCCCGATTATGCGAATCGTGAGCAGACTAGCTCAACGGCGGTCAACCCCCGGCCCGCGGGCCAGCTACGGCTCGCGAAAAGTTTTTATCCAGCCCGCGAGATCTCTAATAGATTATTAAATTGGAAAAATAACTAATTAATAGTTATTTATTAATTATTAATTAATAGTTATTTTTTCAATTCTGTGTAATTTTTTCGAAAACGATAAGAGAAATAAATGTAGTAATTAACTTTTTATTTATTTATTTCATATTTACAGACTAAAAAAATTACAAGTCACAAGAAGGCGTCAATTAACTACTACGGCCTGCGGAAAAAATGTAAAATTTATTCTGGCTTATGTTATAAAAAAGGTTGCCCACCCTAGACTAGATTTATAACTTAACCCAACTGATAGGAGTTTACTAGCATGTTTTTATGATAGTTCTGTATAGTTGACAGGAGTTAAAAAAAAAAATCCATTAAAATATTTGATATATTTATTCTGTGTTTATTCTGCTCTCCCATCTTATATTACTTATGGATTTCAATGTTAAACCGATGATATTACGATTTAGTATGTCCCATCTGTAAGGGGATGCAGAAAAAACGTGTACGATTCTTGTATAATGTTAAAAAAAATTAACTGTTACTTTGGCAGCATCATTTACAACCAAATTTAATGAATGAAAAGTACTGTACAATGGTACAAAAAAAAGCTCTAGAATTTATTTTCCTTAAATTTACGATTTATGTATCGGTTGTCATAAAAATTTCTTTCCACTTCTTTCCCGGACTACAGATATTCGAGTACAAAGTAACCGGTTTCAACTTATTTCTACTTATGTAGTAGTTAAATAATTAAGCGATTAAGGAATTAGAAACAAATAAAACCCCGATGAAAGAGCCGAAATTTTACTTAAACAGAAGCTTAACCGAATCAATCTCTTGCCGAGTACAGTGGGGTCTGATCTCTTCATAATATTAGATGTAATAAGGACAGAAATTTTTCCAGTTCAATGAGAGTGACCAAAAAGTTTTAAATTTTGGAAATTTCCGTGAACACTCGGTCCTAAAACGAATTAGTTAGAAAACGAACGACGGACAATCTGTTAAGTTTAACATATTTAGATTTTTACAGCTACGGTGAGAAACGTTTAAAATCTACAACAACCCCGTCGTGTCCTTTGATATATACTAGTGATGCGACAAAAGAGGCATCTGACATTGACCGATATCGGCACCCTCGGGATTTGGCACGCACACACCTACCTGGACCGTCTCTGATTCCATTCATTAGCCACTCGTAGGGAGCTACAGTATTTCACTAAGTGGATTGTTTTAAGATTTAAAAAGTAAAGAATATTTTGTTATTTTTATGTACGTTTCTTCACAAAGTTATATTTAATTATAAGTTTCTTTAAAAGTATATTCGTACAATTGAAGAATTTTTTGTACTAGGCATGTATATTCGTCACACATTTTGTTTTACCAAGTAAGTTTTTCTGATAATTTTAATTTTAGCTCTTTTATATCGTGGCTAGTGATTAAAAAATTTATTTTAAAAAAGTTTTGGCTCAAGACCATATAATGAAAAAGAAAACATTATTAAAAGAGAAAGACCAATGCGTAAATTAAATATAAATACGCAAACAAAAAATTTCGACATTTTGACGATAAAATTTATGACGAATGACGATTCTTTCGTAAAGTTGAAGCAATTTGGAAATCAAAGCGGAATAGAATTTAACATTGGTAGACAATATAAAGCAAATATCGAAAATTATAACATATCTATTAATCGTAATTATAACATCTATTAATTTAGATATGTTTTTTTCTTAAAGCAAGAATTGGCATTTAGAGGGCGTAGGGAATTTATTGAATCTAATAACGGAGGTAATTATATTGAACTTTCTTACTTATTAAGTACGTCAGATAATCTATTAAAAATACATTTAAAGAAGTATACGGTTTTTACTGACTTATCGAACAAACGAATATGACCGGGCGCTGACGCACAATTAATTGATTGCCCCTGAAAGTCGGCTTCACACAGAAACACAGCTTCCCTATCATCAAATGTCACGGCACGCCACTGCTGTTTTATAAAACAGTTAAGAAGGGTGACACCCACGGTGTGACTTGGGGTGACACCACGATATCCGCCCCGGGTGTCACCCATGCTAGCTACGCCACTGCGCATGCAGTAGAGATTATTATAGTGTATTATTATTGCAATAAATAAAATGTTTCTTTTATTTACAATATTTTTTTCTTCAATTTATGTGTCCTCCAAAACATTATAAAAAAGTTGATAACTTTATAATTAGGAAAATTCCAATTGGAAAGGGTGAATTTGAACTAGAAGATGGTATTCAAGATCCCGATTTTTACGACGACATCGAAACACAGGATCACAATATAACTCGATTCAGCGCATTCCCATTCGACTGTTAACTGTTAATTAAAACAGCAAATTGTAGCAATCTTTGTATAAAACGCGATACTCGGGCTATACAACACGATTTCGACATAAACAGATGATTTCATATGAACACTTATCTTATTCTATAACAATATACAAAAGGTTTCGAGCGATTAAGACATCTGAAGACCTTTGACAAATGAATATCGTCGAGATGTTTTGGAAAATGGTAGTGAAATTAACATTTATTACTAGTATAGCAATCGGTCAAAAAATAACCTCCAAAGATTTTACATTTTTGTATTCGGGACCCTGAAATGCCAAAAAATGCGAAAAAAATTCATTTTTTTCCCCTGTATGTACGGGTGTTCGTGTTTGCGGGAAGCACGATTTTATTCGTCCTCTTTCTAGTTTAATAAGTCCTGTGCTTTTTGTCAAAAATTTCTAAAATTTTGGAGGAAGGTTTCTGTATTAGGGGGGTCGGTGCTATTCAATTTTGGTGGTTATAGATCGAGAGGGTGGACGATAGACAGGAGCATATCTCTAGTATACAGTCGGACTTAATGACGATTTTCCTCATTATTAGCATTTACAATTTTTTTTTTTTATAAAACCCATCCCTACTTTCAAAATTAAGCTTTTTGCCATTTTGTAATAATTAAAAATATAATATTTTGTTTTATAAACCTTTTATAACAGATTCTGTCCTCCCTCGAAAAGTGCCCTCCTAAATGTCCTCCTTTTTGATATTTGAAGACAAATAAGGCGACGCCAGCCAATGGGCCAGAGGGGAAAGATGATGTAAATTGATAGAGGATATGAATTGTATGTAGGTAAAATAAAAACGGTTAATGTTACCTATGGTTCCAAAATGGCGGCTCGTCTCTGATTCCAGCAAATAGAAGAAAGGAAACAGTGGGGAAGCACATTCTAACCTAACCTAACCTATTCTAATAAATTACCATAATTATTACCAACAAAAGTAGAATAGGTTAGGTTAAATTAGAATGTGCGTCCCCACTGTTTCCTTTCTTTTATTTGCTGGAATCAGAGGCGAGTCGCCATTTTGGAACCATAGATAACATTAACCATAAAAACGATTCATAAAATTTTAATTATTTACTATGTACCGAAAAAGAAATATCTTAATTAAAACATTTTTTTTAACTTACAAGAAGTTTAAGAAGATTATTTTAATTAAAACTTAGCATTTAAATAATTTTTTCGAATTTCTAGGGGAAGGCGGCTGCCCCTCTGTCTCCCTGGCGACGCCCTTGGTGAGTCCGGTGATTTTTATAACGCGACATTCTTATAGAATCGCCCACCAAGTGGCCGAATGGATAAAGCCACTGAACACTGGTAGTTTGTCGTCAACGGGCTGGTCACGTGGAGTTTTCCGGGCTTCCTTCATCTAAATAGGAACCAGTTTCCTATAAAAAATCTCACCAGAGACATTCCCCTCGGGAGATAGCCCAAGTGTCACGTTGTCTTAATAAAACCAAACCATTCTGTAGAATCTAACTACTGCATTATACGAGGATTACCTGTATTTCAAATGTTGCAGCTGTAACCATAAATAATGTAGCTGTTTTAATAGTTCCAAAAATGAAGTAATTAAGGTGTTTCTTTCAAGTTTTACTCACTTGTCTCCTGTTGCAAGGTAATAAATCCCGGCTTCAAAAATAAACCTCGGAAGCTAAGTACGTTTTAAAAATAACCCCTCTCGGGGTTTAGTTCAGCATGGTAGTTTGCAAACAAATAAACCAACTCCAATCTGTTTTTTTTTTTAAAATGTCACATTATGAGTCTTTTTATAAGTAAGATACTACTGGGTATCCGAAAAGTTTTGCCTACAACTCATCTATAAAATATTGTACTAAAATTTCTGGTGGGACTCAAAAAATGGATATAACGAATTTACTTTGGAAAATCTTTCGAGTACTTAAAGAAACATACTACGTCTTAACCAGTCAAAAGAAGTCCACTTTTATTCGTTAATTATCAAAATTTCGCTTAAATTTAATAATTTCAAAGAAAAACTTAAATACAATAAAACGCAACGATAACAATTTGATGAATGACGTAAATAAATTGGCCTGTAAAATTGTTTTTCCTGCTCCGGCTACTACGGAAATAGTTAATTTCCTACCGACGGTTGATGTGAATATTTTCGTTTAAATAAATAAAAGCTATTTTCAGAAAGTAAAGAGCGTGTAAAGGCTTATATCTCTATGGGACTTGCACTCATTCCTGCTGTCTGTCCTAACCATCTTAATGTATTTGACAAAGTCTCAAAACTAATTTGAAAACGGTGACATATTTTTCTTCTCCATTCAACTATTACAGAATCTCTAACGAATCCTGACTTTTACTCCCTATTTTAGTAATAATAGCCATTCCGAGATTGTTTTATGCTCTTTTAATAGAATAAAACAATTTTATTTTAAGAAAATTAATTCTATTTTGCTTCCACTAAGGGACTGTCCATTAATTGTGTCTGTAATCTGAACCACTTTTGATTCCCTTCGTCCCTCATTACAATGACAACTTTTTCCCATTTTTAACCATGTGTACAATAGTTCATGGAACCGCATGACGTTGAAGAAATGACAGAAGATACAAACTGAAAACAATGAATAGTGAGTTTATTTCTTATATTGATAACAGATGGCGCCACAATTATAGTAAAGAAACTGCTGAATTTTTTTCGGAATAAATTCTAAATGTAAAACGAATCGATGATTATTTAAAAAACGAAAAACTTAAATAAAAAAATTTAAAATAAGTTAATAAGTAATTGAAAAGTGGAAAGATGATTCGAATTATTATTAGTAGATGGCGCCAGTACAGTATATTTTCGTTTAAACAGATTATAAATATACACTAATTAAAGGCAGATTAACACTATTGTGTGCATAATATTTAAAAAATGGTCGTTATTCGATGGAACGTTATTTTTATGCTATTCCTGAAAAAATTGGCCGCCATTTAGAAATGGCGGCCAATTTTGGAGTATACATTTTTGGAGGTTCGACAGTATATCGAATGTTACTGCAGTGACTCCCAGCCAAGTAAAAAAGTCACTGAGTTATTGAGTTACAAATTCTTCATTGTAGTGTGCAATATATAGTAACAAACTTCGAAAAGCATTATGCCTATAAGAATTATATTCAGAAGCTAATAAACGCAAACAATGCAAACGAACAAACAACACTTGATATGTTTTCAAATAAATTTTATTATATACTGGTAGCCTGGGACATCCCCTAGTGGGCGTTCATTCCGTGGTATAAATAATAAATTTATTAATTTGAATAATATCTAGGGGCGCCTCTAGTGGCCGTTTTTCAGTTTTATATAGTAGATTGTTTTCTAGAACAATTCTTTATAAAAAATGTAGCATACATAAATGTGTAATGTTGCATTAACTGTATAGTTTGTAATAAATACAAATTGTACAAATGTCATAATAATATGTAATAAATTAAGTTTAACAATAAAAGTTTTTCATCCTTTTTTAATGTTATCAACCGGTTATTGTTATCAAAAATTTTGTCCCACAATAAACGGATTTCACTGTACTGCATAAAATATACAATTTTATTTGATTCAGTACAATGAGAAATAGCATTTAGGATAGAAAAGTTTCATACTTTTTGACATATGAAATTATATGTTTGTGTTAAAAATACCAAAACTGAACGGGGAATCGCATCGATAAATAATGCATCCTTTTATTAAAATTTGGTCGAAAAATAAAAATGGGAATTATTAACAATTTGTTTGTATATTATATGGTGACGTTAAATAGGATACATAAATTATTCTAAAAGATTTATTTTCTAAACTCCAATAACGTAAAAAGAAATTTTTACAATATGATATCGGTATCAAATTTAATAGTTATCTTGATATAGAAGGTTTCCAGAGTCAAATCAAGCATATTTTCAATGTACCTATTTTTATTAAGTTTTGGTCACTCACAATTTTATCATAAAACATCCCATTGTCAGTTACAGTTTTGCTTTATAATTAGCATTGCTTGTGGCATTAACATTTAATTTCGACTTCTCTTTTGACCATAGTGAATTATGAGTAGAATTATTCTTTACAGAAGTTGCAGTTCCTGGAAAACCATAATATTATAGGTCAAAATTTTACCCATAATTTTGATTCATAATATTTTGACTCACTGTCAGCCACATTGATTTTTTCTTCATTCAATTTCTTCAAATATTTGGTTATAAATATTATCATTATTAATAGCCATTGATCGAATTTTCGAATTTCATCTGTTTCTGTTTATGTAATATGTTCCTGAAATTATTCTGTAAGCTATATTTAATGCCATTGTTTTCCAGTAGTACCCGTTCAAATTTATGACCCTTACCAACGCAGAATAAACACTTTTTGTAACAAATCACGAGTTCAGAATACAATATACAAATGTGTTTAATACGCAAACTAGAGAGCTAAGTTTTTAGGTTTTCAAAAATCGGGACAAAAGTGAAAATTTTATTAAAATGACGGGACAATCGAGAGAAAGCAAAAAACTGTACGTTTGGTTACAGTTGTAAGATACCGACTTTTAGGGGCAATTAGTTAATTGCGCTTCAGAAAAAACCTAGGAATGATTGTATGTGGGTGGTGATGCCGGGAGGCAATGATGACACATGTCCTTACAAAACCGTTTATTTTGACATAAAATAAACTTACACCACGAACAAAATGGACTGCCTTGAGGATCAGGCGCTGGATATGATGCTCGTCGATTGTTCGGGGTTGCTCTGCAGTCGATGACGTTGGTAAAGATGCAGCCCCGGGGCGGAGACAACTTAGGCGAGATGGTCTTCTCCAGAATCTTCGAAGGTCAGGTTAGTTCGGACGAGATCTGTGAGATAAGCTAGAATAGTTCGGAGAAGACGCGACACACTGGTCAACCGCCGCCAAAATTGGAGAACCGACGTCTTGACCTTGAGATTCGGAGGTTTTATATGATTTTTCCCTCGAATCTCGCCTTTTGATTGGTTCTGTATTTTCTTCCTCGCTTCCCGATTGGTATCGCTTTTTGTTTCTAGGAAAAACTCGAGACTTGTTCAGGTCACGAGAAAGGTCCATTTTGTGGTGTCTGTTTGATATCTTTTTATCAACTCTGGCTGGATTTTGTTCATAAATCCGAATCATTCAACCCGTTGTTCCTATTTTCTGTCAATTTTTAGATTTTAACGACTACATGTGATGTTTTCTTAACCGTTTAATGTTTCCCCTTTTTTGACTATTTAATCCAGAATGGACTGTTTATGAACGCTCGTGTCAGAATCCCATCTTCTCCAGCCGACATTTCACCCGATTCCTACGTTTGGTTTAACAATTAGGCCAGGAACACACTTGCGTAAAATTCGGCGTAAAATCTAGCATAAAACGGAAAGCGTAAAAATTTTTCTGAAATTTTGGCTGAAACAGAACTGAAAAAAGAGTAGAGCATGTCTCTACTTTTTACGCCATAAAATTTTTACGCCAAAATTCCTCCAATAAAGAGAAGTCTTTTCTGTGACGTCAACGTCGACATGTGGTTTTTATTCTAACAATGGCGGCAATGAGGGTTAATCTTATAATTGCGACGGTCTCGAAAAAATACAAAAAATAAATGAAATAGAGGGGTTTATTGAATCTTTTCGACCACATCAGTGTCACGTATAAAGACACTGTATTTAAACAACGTTTGCGGATGGTTATAGGTGCAAAATTTTAAATAACAGGTAGGTCTAGTAGAATCGATATATAGGCCTAGTGTTTAGATCACACGTTCTTTATTTGAATTCGGAATACAAGTGTATTAATTTAAATTTTCTATGTTATAGTAGAGGAAGCGGAGAAAAAATTCAAGGTATAAAGGGATAGATATATGAGAGGAAAAATTAATAAAATTACCACTGTTAGTGGCAGTGATGTTTCCTATTCGGCCAGAATTTTTACGTATGTGTGTTCTGGCATGAAAGCGAACTGAAACTGAACTGAGAGCTGATTTCTGATTCAGTTTTCTGCCACACAATTTTACGCATGTGTGTTCCTGGCCTTACAGTTTTCTTTTCTGCCTCCTCTTACGTAACTAACATAAGTTTTGATCGGACTCGACAATAGAATTATCGTTTTCGCTTCTAATTTATTTGAAATTAAATTTTTGTTTCGATCTGTCCTGGAACGTCACACAATAGGCCGAATCTACAGTGATACGGAGTAAATGATCTCTTAGTACCCATAGGACATAAGAGTTTAAAATATAAAACAAAAAAGTTCTATTGATTGATCCTTGATTAAAATTCATTTTAATTTCATTTCCTATTAAGTTCACTTTTATTTTACTCGTGATATTATTATTTTTTTTAATGTAAACTTAGTTGTCTTTTATAATTACATAGAATAATGTTCGCATTAATTTTTCATTTGATTTAAAAAAGAACTGAAGTTCTTGGTAAACATTTTGGGTTATTTATATTAAGAATTTTGTTTACTTACGTCGATCAATTTATCAAAATTAATTTCTTTTCCACGACATCACTCACGGGATAATGTAATGCATTTCCCATCAAACACGTATACAAAGTACTTTAAAAATTGAAAGCTTTTATTTTCCTGGTGAGTTTAGTAAGAATTTCTTAAATTTTATTCCATGTCGTAAATACCGTACTTATTTTTTTAATAAGTAAATTTTTAAACACAAAATGCATTTATGTATTTGATCTAATTTTTCGGGAAGTCAAAAAAATATATTTAAGAGATTTTGCATTTTGTTGAAATGTAATTTGTAAAACTTTTAATTACTTTGTATGAACTGGATTCATAGAATAAGGCAACGCTACATACGCATAATCTATTTTGTATCAGTTGATTATTTGAGCAAAAACAATGTTTCCACCAAATAATAACAGTTTCTTAACGACTTTTCTAGCATTTTTCTTCCCCTTTTCTGTGAAATTCATAGAAACTCGACTGATTCTGTCGATTCTAAGAAAAAACAATCGATAAGTCGGATGTTTACAATCGATTGTGCCCAGCAGCGCCGTAAGCTGTTTGAGCGCCCGTGTGCAATACCGATTATGCCGCCCCTGTTTAACTACAACTACCTACGCTGAGCTTGCCAGCAATACCAATTTGCCGCCCCCTGGACGTGCCTCCCTCGTGCGGTTGCACGCCTTGCACGCCCGCTTAGGCGGGCCCGATTGTGCCCAACATTAGTTGTGTCATAATTATGTCTTTATGGGTAAGAAGAATGTAACACAAATTTTATTTGTATTTGTCTCCATTTATAACATTTTTTATAATTTATAAATTTTATAGTAATTAGTCACTGAAGAAACGAAAAGATTTTCTTCCGAACAAAATTAGACATATAGTCAAACCTCTCAACAACGGTTATTGATAGGAACATAAAAAAGTGACTATTGTTCGAAGGTGACTGTATTGAAGGTTTGATGTATTTTTAAGTAAGAATTATTTAAATTTAATATTTATAAATTCTAATTTAATGTATTTTTTAAATTTTAGTTGCCTGAAATAAAATCTGTATGCAAATGAGTTCCATAAAAATACATCCTTATCAAAAGGAATTTAAAGAAAACGAACATCAAGTTACAGTTTTGAAGAATAAATGGAAACCATTGATAACATGTATGAACTTCATTGGCCTGAAGTTAAACAATGGATTTTCGTTGCATGTCATATTCATGTTGATAGGTGCAAAGATAACACTAATTAGCTATGTATTTCATGTGTTGACGACGTTGAGATATGAATTTTCAGTAATTAATTGCCTTATTCTTTCTTACTTTCTAATAACAATACTTATTCTTATTTTCTTTTTATACCATTTTCAATTCAACAAAAAGAAACTCTTATCTAAACTTGGAAAGATATATAAAGTATTAGAAATAGAAGAAGAGTTAAACTCAAAAGATTGGTTCCTCTTTGTTAGATGCTGGATAATCTGGATAAATTTCATAATAGGTATTACAGTTGCTTATTTTATTGTTTATACATTTCAAAATGAATCAAGACTTGAAGAAAATTCTATTTATATTTCGAAAATATCATTTATATTTTCGTACATTCATCTCTTTTCCTTCTATTTATTTTTGTTTATACAGAATAATTTCTTGCTACTTTTCTTTTCTTATATATGCAAAGAGTTCGAATATTCTTTGAATTTTTTAATTAAAAAAACTGTTTCGCTGGAGAATGATGCGACTGAGAAAGTTGTTATGATATCAACTAAGTACAATCAGATTGTAAGTGTTATCAACGAAATTCAGGCTATTTATTCTCCGGTAATATTTCTCTGGGGTATTTCGATTATTGGAAATACAGTTTTTAATATTGGTCTTTTTTTAAAATTTTCAATAAATTCGATAAAATTACTTCGTTTTATTGAATTTATCTGCTTTTCTGTTTTTCAACTCTTTTCTTTTTTTGACGTATGTTTCTCTTCTTCGAATGTAACTACAGCCGCAAAGAATCTATTAAATTCGATATATAAAACATCTGAAGAGAAGAATGTGAAATCTTTGAAAGAATCCACTTTCCGATTTTATTTAACGTCTCTCGAAACTTCACCAAAATTTTCTGGGTGGGAAATGTTTCATGTTGATAGAAACTTTGTAACAGCTGTTACTAGTGTAATTCTCACTTACAGTATTCTAATGCAGCAATTTACTGATTTAAATAAATGAGATTAGTATGAATGTAATTTTAATACTAAAAACTTCCAACACTACTACATTAATTAAGATGTACAGTACAGCCATCATAATTTCATTCATTCATTAGAGATGGAATTTTCTCTCTCTCTTTGGCAATTGAGTGTATATTGAGTATCATAAAAATAAAAAGAATCACGTCTTAAACTCATAGACCAATAATAAGTTATGACTGTTTATTTCGAATAATTTTTTTTTTTTTTTTAAATCATTCTTCTTTTTGACTATTCTACGTATGGTCCTTTATGGCTGTCCACGCAAATACCATCTCGTTAAAATATATCTGTGTAGCTATATTATCAAGTCATTTATAATCAAATAGACGAGAAGTCGTGTGAAATCGTAGATTGATTCATTATACAGTAGAAGTTCGTTAATCCAGCACCCATGAAACCAAAGTTGTGTTAGGTCCGGACGATTTATATTCTCGAAAAATTCAACTTACAGACGTTTATGAGATTCGAATGTTTCAAACATTATACAGTTTGTACCAGCGCATCCTTGATGTACTGTACCTACGTATGTTTCCTATTGTTTACACCAAGTTTTCAGTCTGAAGACTGACTGTTTGTAAATTCCATAATTTTAATGAATACATTATTGCACAAAATCAACATTAACATTCACAATGATTCATGTAATATGTTTCAGTTTAATGGAAGTTTAACATTCATACAATTCTCCGTGATATGGGATGATGTTGATTACACTTTTCTACACTCGTTCTGTCCTAAATACACTAAATACAATAATGCAAAATATGATTTATTTATGTGTATATTTGATAATGTATCTGTAAAGAGTTAGTAAAGAAACAAGTATTACTAAAATGTATACGATATTTACTTAATTTATAAGTCGAGTTACCGTATTAAAATAAATCTTACAGTTGTGTGTTCGTAGAGATTCTTGTAATAGCTAAATATAATTAAAATTAATACTTAAAACTTAAAACATTTTGTTAAATGTATCGATTTCCTTGATTAAAAACAAACAAACAAACACATTTCGGCAGAGGTGATGTGTTCAACGTGGGCGATATGCCACGAAGACATGGCTCGC
Source organism: Centruroides vittatus (assembly GCF_030686945.1). NCBI lineage: Eukaryota > Metazoa > Arthropoda > Arachnida > Scorpiones > Buthidae > Centruroides > Centruroides vittatus. Next base: position 66,390 of record NW_027120685.1, on the reverse strand, counting down.
CCGCTGGATTTTGGGGTCAGGACCTCGTACACTCTAGCGTGAAGCTATTTGACACATGGAGCTATAATACTGGAGCGGGAACCCCTGAGAATCAAGTGAAGTAAGTATATGAAAGCTTCACATAAGCATTACTCACCTCAAGTCCAGTAGAATAGCTTCAAAATTTGGTATTCAAGATTGTTGTTCCGTTTTAATATTAATTGTAGGATGTAAAAAGTGGTGTTGCTTTGTTACGGACTTATCAAACAGTAAACGTTGGAGACGACAGGAACAAACAAAATTTTATTTGGTGTACGTATTACGAAGATGCATTTCGGGTGTGAAAACCCTCTTCAGTTCGATTCTTAGATTTACCTAATATTATAAGTGTACTGAGTAAAAATATTGTTTAAGATCGTTTTACAAAAAATTACAGCACAGTTATATTTACATCTACATGTAAATATAATTGTGCTGTAATTTTTATGAATGCAAAATGGTTTGGCCAAATCCCGGAAGATGTTCGCAGGACTATGAAAACGAGCAACCCAGTAAAGCTGACACGTGTTAGCTTACTTTACTGCAAGACCACACATTGCGAACAATGTAAAGGGCAGGTTGGTCGGCTTTTGGTAGAGAACTTGGCTCATCCATCTTACAGATCAGATCACTCTCCTCGCAATTTCCAGGTCTTCCAACCTCTGTAAAAGGCATTGAAAAGCCGTCTATTTGCTTCTGATGCTGACATGCGCGAGGTAGTTCAGGATTTCATTTGCCAGCAAGTATAGCATTTCCTCGAGGACGCCCGCAGTTTGTTGGTCAGCGGGACAAATGCTTCAATGCCTGGTGATTACTTGTAAATGAAAGTTAATTGTAACCTAGGAATTCTTTCCTGACGGATTTGTTTTGAGCACACTAAATATGATAAGTTAGAAAAGGATCGAAGTAATTGTTTTATTTCTTAATTTACCCGTTCCTTTAGGCATTTGGTTTATATGTATTTTTTTAGATAATAAATTGATCGATCTCCCATCAGATATAACTAGGTATAAGTTTCTTAATCATTCTCTTCGTTGAGAACAAAATTAGATATATTTTTCATTATACAAGTACTCTCAATTCAGCGTATAAAAGAGACTACTGGTTATAAAGTATTCTTAATTTTGGTAAATAAATTTACATTTTTCAGAAGCTTAGAAAACACATATTTATTAAGTTTCAATGTTTCAAGAAAAATAGTATTTTTTCTTTAATATTTATTTTATATTATAGAAGAAATAAAAGCATAAAATCTATAACAAAAATATTATTTTATGTGGTATAAATATCGAATTATTGAATGTAAGTATCAATGCATGTAAAGTAGAAAGTATTATCGATATTGTGAAGCACTATGATAATTTTTTATACCCAGGATTGTAGTCGAGAGTGGAGGGTATTCTGTAAAATAATGCCTGAAGGACTTTTGTCCACAGACATAAATTTATTTTTATTTTTTTATTATTTATTACAGATCACCACTTCCCCTCTCGGGGTACAGTCTCCCCGCACCGCTAACGCACAACGGGGATAGAAACTAGCATACATGGGAATCCTTTTCCAAAACGTAACATAAGAACAGTACTTAAAGAGATAATGGACATATCTCAAAAGGAATCCGAGTGATGAAATGGTGCTTTTTGGTATAAAATTTTAATTTATAAAAAAATAAATGTTTGTACATAAGTTTTGTACATAGTTTGTACATGAAAAACAAAGTTTTGTACATAATTTGGAGTGTTTCGATACGCGTTGTTTAGAAACAAGTAGACGAATTGATACTGTATTTCACAAAGATGTTACTTTCCTTCCTATTATCTCGTTTTAAAGCTTTCGTCACAAAACTTAATTTTTTAAAATAACTAATATTTTTAAGTTCCTTGAAAATCGTGAATGTAAAAATACCTTGAGATAAGTAGTAATCTACTTATACCTTATATAGGTGAATTTAAGAACTCAAGTCAAGAAAGGAAAAAAAGAAAAGACCTTAACACTTAGTGAAGTTTAAATGGTACAATACGTTCTAGATTGGTGAAATATAATAAATCGTAGATATACATTGAATTCTGAAACTTCCATTCGTTTTTTGTTCTATACACGAAAACACGAGAAAACTGATAAATATGTTTTGCAGACAAAAAGTTTCATGTATAACACGTCTTTTAACGATTAAAATCGTTAGAAGAGAGCTTACTTTTCTGTTTCCAGTTCATTTCAGTGTAAAAAATAAAGATAATGACTGTCTACTGTTTTGTGTTATTCTCTTCAAATAAGCGTTCATCGATCAATGAATAAAAACGAACGGGAATGTGCTTTCGGTACCTGAAATTTAAAATAAAACTTTAAAAGCATAGAAGTCCGAGAAACGAAATGGAGAATATTTCTTCTTTATAGAGAATAAATTAATGAAGATGATTCAGAAGTAGATTTTCAATATTTTATGCACGTTTTAAATATATAATGATTTGAACATAATATACACACGGATACAAACAACAGAAAATATACAATAAGTTACGATTAATGAAAAGTAATTCCGTGTATTGCTAATCACCAGTTTCGAGTTTGAAAAAAGCAAAGGGTTGTGAAATACCAAAGGTAATAAAAGTGGAACTTTTTATATCGACCTCTGTCTGTAAAAGAAAACAGAAGTACGATCATTATTAATGAGCGAAGTGTTGCGTACTTTATGTACTTACGTATGTTTTTCTTTTCCTTTTTGCATTCTGAAGTACGCACGGTAGTGAATACTACGATGTTTAATTCGAAAATTTCTAACGTTCATATTTTTTCGAAATTTGAAAAACCGACAAATGATATTTGACTGCAAAATTCTTAAAACAAAAAGATTACTTTTAAACTATTATAAATAATTATTTTCGACGCGAACGGCCACCAACGTTCCAACGAATGGCCGAGTGGTAGCCACTATAAATTGTCATGTCTCCAGACGAAGATCGTGTGTCGCTGGTAGTTAGGAAAACAGGTGTTATAAGTCTTTCCGCGTTTCCTGTAATTTTATAATTTTTTGTATTTTATTAAATGTGAATACAGTCGGCTAACTAGAAACAAATTACATCATTCTTACTCATTCGTCATTTTGGTAAGCATTAGCTCACGAAAATGACGAATTTGGTGCAACCTCCTTGGAAATTCATGCCCACAAATTCTGTCTATCCTTGGAAATTAGCAACAGTAACATGTGTTTCGCCTTCGATAGATGTTTCGCAGTCCAAACTCTGCAACGCCCACTGTTAATTAAGGATAGTCTGGTAGACATTTAGTTTATTCTAGTCTAGTTTGATTTTTGCGTTTTCCTGGCATTTCATCTCGGCATGAAGCATTCTGGAATGGGTCCTCGGAATCGCGCCTTTTATCGTAATACTTGGCTGTTGTTCGGGCGATGATAGCAGTTTGTGAAAATCGTGTGATAACGGATATCCACAGTTGATTTTTAAATGTCGACGTAGATTCCTGCCTGTCGTTTGCCGGAAAAAGTTGAATCGCTTTAATAATTTCGTTTTAGCAGTTTAATTGAAGGTTTCCGTGTGCCGATAATATAAAACTTATACTTACAACGCGATATAATTTAATTGGGTCTTTATAGTTTCGCCCGGATGAATTTCACACGTAATACATTGTCAATTAACGTAGTTGCTGTTGAATTTTGCAAGAACATTGATTCTGTAGTGCACTCGAACAACTTTTTCAAACGCCCTTGCTATATTTGTCACAAATATTTCTTACAAAACGAGACAAGTGTGCTTTACAACAATGCCGTCACAACATGACAGTTTTTTACAAGTAGAGAACTTTGCACTCGGACGTGTTCTTTCTGAATCGGAAGTCCTCTCTTTTGTGTAAGGATAGAAATATTACAAACAAAAAATAAATTTTATGACATGGAATCTTATTTCATTTTTTGTTTTACAATTCTGAAAATTGCTATTTCTTACGGTAAATTTTTTTAAAAATCTGCACATTTTTCGAATTTGGAAAATCGATTCTTCATATTTGTCAATTGTTTATAACACTGATAATCTACAATTATCCATATCAAAAGAGCTTTACTCGTCATAATCATTCTCGAAATCTTCAGACTCGTCATTTTCCGATTCCTCACTAGTAATATTTACATCAGCTTTCGCAAGGTTTTATTTTTATATACTACATCATTATCTCCTAAGTGTATTGTGAATAGCATAGTCGTTTAATTATGAGTAATATTTTGCCAAGTTTTTGATAACAGTAGCATTATCATTTCTTGCTGCAACTATATCGTTTACTCGATCCAAGTAAAAATTTGTAGCTTTTCCGTAACCAGTTTTAATATTCTCTTAGCATCACAAGAACTAGCTATGAAAACTAATCCTAAATTAAAATTTTTTTCATAATGATGTACGTTGACTTTCAACGTACTATATCTCGTGCTAGTCCATTTATCTAAAGTTATACTGTGACTAAACGCCATGCTTCAAATGTATATTTATATATATAATTTTATCGTTTTTTATATTTTATATTTTCTGTTTTTTTTTTTTATTCCTATGTTTCTAACCTATTTGTCCATTTTTTCTGGAATGTATCTATTTGTCTTACACTTTTTTTGTTATTTCGACGACTCACTCCTGAAAACAAAAGAAGGAGGGCAGCCCTGAGGGGAGAGAGAGGAACACGTGACTCAGTCTGGAGCGGGACCTCAAGTTGGAAGGAGTGTTTGTGGAGCCCCCCGAGTACGCATAGGGCCGAACTATAAATACAAGAACAATCCGAACTGCGTTATAGAAAGTGAGAAAAAGTGAAAGTATTCGTCAATCCCCGTTTCACCGTGACATCCTGGCCGGTAGATTTGTCATCCAGTCCTGGGTACCCACTTACTGTCCCTTTTTGATATTCCCTCTTTTTTGCTATTTCTTTGTTTTGTATACTAGTTCAAATTTTATATTATAAGTAATATTGTCGGAAAAATTTGTTGTACAAGATTCGGTATTTGCTCTCGTGTATAGTCGGTGGGAAAGTTGTTTGTTGGTATCCTCTGTATCATATTTTTTAACGAGCAAACATAATAAAAGTCATTGCGTTTTGTTTTACTTATTTTCGACTCTTTGTCTTCTTACTGCTCGTTAGCTTTACAATAGAAAACGTTTTTTAATCGTTTTTTATAAAACTCAATTGTTTTATAATTTCATATTTGGCAGTTTCATAAAATGTATGAATAAGTTCTATTACTCCAGAGTTGTTTTGTGGTAAGAAATATTACCCGCTGTTGCAAAGATTCTTATAAGAACGAGATTGTTGTAACACCTTTAACGGACAATGCATCGATGGCAGCAAATTCTCAAAAAATTTGTTAAACGACTTTTTTTCGTAAAATTTAAATTGCTGGTTTGTATTTGAAAACAAGAGATAAATCGGGATCAAATATTTGTTGTTTATCCATTAGTTCCGATTACTTGATGATTATTATTTTATGATGGGCTGTTTTCAGATGATCACGAAACAGCTCGTACATGATACTTTGTTGCAAAATATCTTGTGATAATAATGAAAACACGTCATTTCCTTCTCAACCTTATTCGAATTATTTGAAACTTCTGACTTATTTAAAAAACTGAATATATATGTACATAATCGAGACGAGTTGATAATAATAATAGTAATAATAATAATCAGCGCAGAGCCCAAACGATTAAAAAATAAATGTCGAAATTTGGTACACAGTTAGGGTACGTCATGAGAACGCAACGCATACTAAAAAGGGATTTTTCGAATTTTCTTTTCACGCAGAGACAGAATTAAGGCCTAACACTTCCATTTACAATAGAAGTGTTACGTAACAATAGAAGTGTTAAGAGAAAGCGACGTGCAAGATGCAGATGCACTTTTTTTGTGTTTGCATGAAATCGAACATATTTTAGACCCGTCTAAAAATTCCCGAATTAGTCTGGGAACAGCGGGAGTCAATTCTTGCATTCTGTGAAAACGGGGAATTCAAATCAGATTTTTTCGTTTTTATTCGGTTATTTTCAACAAAATCAATGTAACTGATTTCACATAAAATGATTTGTTATTTTTATTTTTAAAATATTACGTACGTGAATTAATTTAGACATAAATCTTTCGAAAAAATAATTTCGAAGGAAACGTCCACAAAAATTTAAAATTGATAAAACTATAACTTCTTTGATACTTGAGGAGAGTAAAATGCCAAAATGAATAAAATATGATTTTTAAACGTACTTTTAAAATCGAATAATATGAATTTCCCATGTAAAATATCTGAAATCAGCCAAAAGCCGCATGAAAAAACAGAAATAAAATGCAATTTTATCTCTCTATTTGCAATTATTTTTGTGTTTAAATCGTGGGCATTTAATTACTTTCGGACAACAATTAAATTCTACAACATTATTTTGGCATTGTTGTTTTCATTTTTGGCCAAATTATTACATTGAATTTAAGAGAGTAATCTTACAGCATTTATTATAAAAATTAAGTTAATTGAAATTAGAAATGGTGAGTAAAACTTTCATTTCGTCAACCACTTTCAATTTGGCATCGTTTTTTTTTTTAAATTACCAAAAGGACACTTTCAAATTTAGTTTAATATTGTACCTAGAGTACGTATTACAAATTTTAACAAAATATTTAAATGTACGATAAATATTTATATTATAAATAATTTATATTTCAATTTATATTTATTTTTACTCAACGGAATTTTTTAAAAGGAAGAAAAACATCAATGCCCGACTTGCAGTAAGATATTTGGGAGAAAACATGATTTACGTAGACACATGCAAATACACATCGGCGAGAAGCCGTTTAAATGCGAATTTTGCGAATCTTGCTTTTCGAATAAACACTGTTTAAAACGGCACATGAAATTGCATTCGGATGAAAAGCCATTCAAGTGCAATTATGACGGCTGTAAATGAAGCTTCAAACGGAAACATGCATTAGACCGACACTTGTTCGCATGTCATCATAAAGAAATTTTATCTAAAGTAAATATTACAAATTTTTAAATTTTATTTATATATTTTGATTCTCAAAGCAATAAAGTTATAAAATAAATAAACACAATATAATTTTATACGGTTATATAAAACATTTAGTTCATTTTTCAAGCAAACTCAATGAAATTCTGCTAATTTACAGAAATAAATGTTAAAATAATAATAATAATAATAAATTATCGTAATTATAGTTATTGTTCTTTCGTGAATTGTGAATACAAAACCGTTCTCCTTATTTACTTTGGGCCAATTTATTATTGAAAATTATTTTAAAAATTGCAAAGACGTTACTTGTAATAAATTCCTCAGTATAAATAATGATCTATCTTGATCGTGAATGATATAAAATTGGAATTACAACGAGTTTGAATTATAAAAAGAATCGTCCTTGGCAATTATTATTCTTACAATTGATATTTCTATTCATGACAACGAGATACATTTTCAACGTGTTGTCGTTTTCTAATTTTGTATTTGCATTTCTTAAACTACAAACACCACAGTAACGTGAGCTTTATTGTTTACAGTGTTATTAAGTTATTTCGTGTTTCTTTTCGTTAAAATTACAAATTATATTATAATTTAAAGATTAAGTTTAGATAACTGTCGAAAAGACTTTCAAAAACAGTTGTACGACTGTGCGTAAATGCTAATCTCAGTAATAAGATTTAAGCAAATTAGCTGTATTTATATAAAATAATTTTTTATATACATAGTTTAATAAAACATGAACAAAATCTTTTGATTCCGACATTATCACAATGAAAGAAATCGTTGAAACAAACATTTCACAACTTTTTTAGAAATAATTGACACCAATTATTTGCATTTAAAGAGTTACATTTGTGTTTTTACATATTGTAAAATTTCGATAGTTTAGGTGACATACACATAAAATAAGAATATACAATATGATTTTATCTGAATATATAAAGTATTATATTAATTTTAAAAATCAATGAAACTGTACACTCTTCTGAAATCAAGCGGAACATGATTATAACAACATCAACAACAACAAAAATCATAAATAATAGTAATTATTATTATTCTTATTTTTGAAAATAGAAAACTTTTTAAAAATATGATTTAATTTATTTGCTTGCGTTTTTCGTAAAAACAATTTTTCTAATTCTCTGTGTGCCAATTTATAACTTGAAAACCTTTTTAAAGTCGAACAGACTTTACCCATAAGCCATTCATCACAACTATAGAGTTAACATATTTATAACTTAAGATATAACATATAAAATATTGCCTGCTTTAATGTATTGTCAATAATTATTTCATAAATTATTATGAAATTAGATTTCACCAGATGACCCGAAGATCACAAGCCGTAAATGTCATATCTGCGGAACAGTTTTATCCGATTTCTATTGTTTAAAGCGTCACCTGAGAACTCGCACCAGAGAGCGGCTATTTTTATGTAATATTTGCAACGAAACATTTGCATTCGAATCTGAATTAAAGACACACGAGAAAAGGTTTCATCCGAAAGCGGATACACAAACTTGCTTTCAGGTAAATTTACAAATGTTTTTAAGGAATGAATTTTAAGCATATATTCTATTATAAGCATATAACTATAACTATATGATTAATATTAATCTCTGCTTGTTACTTGAAACAAATTTCCGAGTAAGAAAGAATTAATTGAAATTATTTTGACAGTAGAAAAATATAATCAGCGAGAAGTCGCCTAAATCAAACAGGCTGCATCTTGACTGCTGTGACTGTGAGAAGTCTGGATGCAACTCTTTATCTGTAATAAGTTAAACAATATTAATAATTAAAATCATATTTTTAGAAGAAAATCTTATAACAACCGGAAAGATTACGCAACTCGTTGCAGGATTTATTTTAAAGCTATTGTGTCATCATATTTTCACAATAGAAACTTTTTTCAATCCTTCTTCATACAACTCAATTGTTTTATAATTTCATATATGGCAGTTTCATAAAATTCATGAATAAGTTTTATCACTCCAGAGTTGTTTTGTGATAAGAAATATCCCCGCTGTTGCAAAGATTTTCATACGAACGAGATTGTTGTAATACTATTAATGGACAATGCATCGATGGCAGCAAATTCTCAAAAAAATTTGTTAAACTACTTTTTTTCGTAAAATTTAAATTGCTAATTTGCAGTGGCGTGCAGTGATTTTTAATGATAGGGAAGCTGTGTTTCTGTAAGAAGCCGACTTTCAGAAGCAATCAATTAATTGCGCGGCAGGGCCCGTTCGTATTCGTTTGTTCGATAAGCCAGTAAAAACCGTATACTTTTTTAAATGTATTTATAATAGATTATCTGACGTACTTAATAAATAAGAAAGTTCAATATAATTATATCCGTTAATAAATTCAATAAATTCCTTGTGCTGTCTAAATGCCAATACTTGCTTTGAGAAAAAACATATAATATTTATTAATATAGATATGTCTATTAATCGTAATTATTTTGTTATAATTTTCAATATTTATTTTATATTGTCTACCAATGTTAAATTCAATTCTTTTTTGATTTTCAGATTGCTTAAATTTTACGAAAGAATCGTCATTCGTCATAAATTTTATCGTTAAAATGTCGAAATTCTTTTGTTGACGTATTTATATTTAATTTAGGCATTGGTCGTTCTTTTTTAATAATGTTTTCTATTTCATTATATGGTCTTGAGCCAAAACTTTTTGAAAATAAATTTTTGAATCACTAGCCACGATATAAGAGCTAAAATTAAAATTATTAAAAAAACTTATTTGATAAAACAAAATGTGTTATGAATATACATGCCTAGTACAAAAAAATTCTTCAATTCTTTGAATATACTTTTAAAGAAACTTATAATTAAATATAATCTTCTGAAGAAACGTACATAAAAATAACAAAATATACTTTACTTTTTAAATCTTAAAACAATTCACATAGTGAAATAGCTCCCTACGAGTGGCTAATGAATGGAATCGGAGATGGTCCAGGTAGGTGTGTGCGTGCCAAATCCCGAGGGTGCCGATACCGGTCAAGGTCAAATGCCTTTTTTGCCGCATCACTAGTATATATCAAAGGACAGGGTTGTTGTATATTTTAAACGTTTCTCACCATAGCTGTAAAAATCTAAATATGTTAAACTTAACAGATTGTTTGTCGTTCGTTTTTTAACTAATTCGTTTTAGGACCAAGTGTTCACGGAAATTTCCAAAATTTACAACTTTTCGGTTACTCTCATTAAACTGGAAAAATTTCTGTCTTTATTACATCTAATATTACGAAGAGATCAAATCCCACTGTACTCGGCAAGAGATTTGTTCGGGTTAAGCCATACATGTCAAACACGCGGCCCGCGGGTTGCATGTGGCCCACCAACACCTGGGTCGCGGCCCGCCGAAACTTTAAAAAAATTTTTAAATATCAAGCTTTGACGCTCGAAGTTGGAAAGTTTGAACTTTTTTGAACTGTACGATTCCCGCCCTATTTGTGTTGTCTGTTCGGTATTTCGTTCAACGAATTTAAATTGGTCGACGTTAGGAAAGACGGTTGGATAACAGCCGCGGCTTTGAATCTACGAACGATGATTGGTTGGCGAACATCGTGGAAGACTGCTACGTGCCGATTTGTTCATCAGCGATTGCTACAATCCGTTTAAAAGAAAAGGTTTTGGCGCGAAAGTCAAGTGTTTGCTAGAACGTCAAGGCGAACGTTTGTGCGCTCTGCCGTAAGGTGTTTCGTCTACTATTGCCGTGACGAGTGACTGTATCCGAATTATACGTCGCAAGGTGTCTTTTCCACGGATCTGTTCAGGAATAGCGACTTTCGGAACTTTGACTGTTTGTGTGAATCTACTTTGTAAACATCGTAATTTTTGTGATTTGTAAATTATATTCGAGCAGGTGGACTTAATAATCTCAATTTGCTTCATTTCTGGAATGTGAATACACCGATCTACCATATTATCAGTGGCGTGCCGTCATTGGAAGCGATGGAAGCGCCAATTCCAACTTCCAATGACCTTCCCTTGAATTTTATAAAATATAAATTTTCATATTTTAACGTACTTTAAATTAATTAAAATTAATATTTTATTATAACTGCATTATGTATCTTTTACAAATTTCTATACTACATGTGAAAAAAAAACGATAAGATTGCTATTGTATATTCGAATAATTCGGTGGCGGAAGGAATGTCGAAACCGGGTCAGTCTCCAATCAGCCAGATTATATAGGCATTAGCACATGCGGTTTACAGTGCACCAACCTCACCCGGTTTAGCTGGTAGAAGCGTAAAGAGTACAGCTTTATATCCTGGAGCGGTTGTGGGCTGTTAGCCACCTGCCTACTAGATGTTCGACCGCCCTCGCCCGATTATGTGAATCACGAGCAGACTAGATCAACGGCGGGCAACCCCCGGCCCGCGGGCCAGCTACGGCTGGCGAAAAGTTTCTATCCGGCCCGCGAGATCTTTAATAGATTATTAAATTGAAAAAATAACTAATTAATAGTTAATTTTCCAATTCTTTGTAATTTTCGAAAACGATAAGAGAAATAAATGTATTATAAACTTTTTATTTATTTATTTCATATTTGCAGATTAAAAAAATTACGAGTCACAAAAAGGCGTCAATTAACTACTACGGCCCGCGGAAAAACGTAAAATTTATTCTGGCCCGTGTTATAAAAAAGGTTGCCCACCCTAGACTAGATTTATAACTGAACCCAACCGATAGGAGTTTACTGGCATGTTTTTATGATAGTTCTGTATAGTTGACAGGAGTTTAAAAAAATTCCATTAAAATATTTGATATACTTATTCTGTATTTAGTCTGCTCTCCCATCTTATATTACTTACGGGTTTCGATGTTAAACCGGTGATATTACGATTATAGTATGTCCCATCTGTAAGGGGATGCAGAAAAAACGTGTACAATTCTTGTATAATGTTAAAAAATTAACTGTTACTTTGGCATCATCATTTACAACCAAATTTAATGAATGAGACGTACAATGGTACAAAAAAAGCTCTAGAATTTATTTTCCTTAAATGTACGATCTAAGTATCGGTTGTCATAAAAATTTGTCTTTCCAATGTTTTTTCAAGATTACAGATATTCAAGTACAAAGTAACTGGTTTTCACTTATTTCTACTAAGAAGTAGTTAAATAATTAAGAAATTAGTAAATTAGAGAATGGGGACATAAATAAAACCCTACTGAAAGAGCCAGAATTTTACTTAAACAAAAGCTTAACCGAACCAGTCACTTGCTCAGTACAGTGGGAAACTGATTTCCGTGTACACCTGGTACTAAAACGAATTGCAGTAGTTAGAAAACAAATGACTATTAAGTTTAACATATTTACATCTATGGTGAGAAACGTTTAAAATTTACAACGGCCCTGTCGCGTCCTTTGAGATATACTAGTGATGCAACAAAAGAGGCATTTGACATTGACCGGTATCGGCACCCTCGGGATTTGTCACGCATGCATTCACTGTACACCTACCAAAATCGTCTCTGTTTCCATTCGTGAGCCACTCGCAGGGAGCAATTTTAACTCAGTGGATTGTTTAAATATTTAAAAATAAACAATATTTTATGTTATTTTTATATACGTTTCTTCGCAAAAGTATATTCATACAATTGAATATTTTTTACCAGGTATGTATAATTGTATATCCATCACAAATTTTATTTTACTAAGTAAGTTTTAATAATTTTATTTTTAATTTTAGCCCTTATATCATGGCTAGCGATTTAAACTGTAATTGTGATATTGAAAATTTACTTTAAAAAAGTTTTGGCTCAAGACCATATAATGAAAAAGAAACCATTATTAAAAGAGAAAGACCAACGCCTAAATTAAATATAAGTGCTTCGACAAAAAAATTTGTTCGACATTTTCACGATAAAATTTATCAAGACGTAAAATGGCTTTGTGGATGCATAAAAATGCAAAAATTGTTTTGTTGGCCTTGCCTATTATTTTCAAATGAAATTAGTGTGTGGAATAAGAATGGCTTTGACGATTTAAATAATTTGAGTAAAGCTAGAAAAAGACACGAAAATCGTAAATGTCACATCGATTCTTTCGTAAAATTGAAGCAATTTGGAAATCAAAATAGAATAGAATTTAACATTAGTAAACAATATAAAATTAATATTGAAAATTATAACAAGATAGTTACGGCTAATAGATATATTGTATCTAAATTAATAGATATTACATGCTTTTTAGCAAAGCAAGAATTGGCATTTAGAGGGCATAGGGAATGTATTGAATCTAATAACAGAGGTAATTATATTGAACTCGTTTCTTTATTAAGTACGTCAGATAATCAATTAAAAATGCATTTAGAGAAGTCTACAGTTTTTACTGGCTTATCGAACAAAATTCAAAATGAGCTCGTTAATTCGTTAGGAAACGTTTTATTGCAAGAAATTAAAAAAGAAATTGAAAACGCAAAATTTGTTGCTATAATTGTAGATGAAACAACGGACATTAGCCACAGAGCCCAGATGTCGACTGTATTTCGTTACGTGAAAGAAAACGGTAACGTCGAAGAAAGATTTGTGGGCTTTACTGATGTGAGTGAGAACAGAGACGCAAATTCGTTATTCACTCACATTAAGAGTTACTTAGACGAATTTCAATGCACTAAAAAATTAGTGGCACAAACATACGACGGTGCTGCCGTAATGGCCGGACAACATAATGGTGTCCGAGCTAAAATTAAAGAAATATCCAAACATGCTATTTTCATACACTGTTATGCTCACAGATTGAACCTAGTTTTCTCTCAATCTGTTGGATATATAAAAGAATGTAAAATATTTTTTCAAACTATGACAGGATTTTCTTCATTTTTTTCTAAATCTTCTAAAAAATCTCACGCCTTAGAAGTCAATAAGCGTTTTCCTTCAGCAACACCTATTAGATAAAATTACAATAGCAGGATTGTAAACTGCGTTATGGAGTATAAAGAAAAATTAAAACTTTTGTTGTTGAATATGGTTGAAAGTCCAGAACAATGGGATTCTGATACTACAATTGCCGCAAGAGGATTATACCATTATTTAATAGATTTTGATTTTCACTTTTTATTACTAGTTTTTCATCAAATATTTCCACATTCAGATATCCTTTTTGATATATTACAAAAAAAATTTAATATAGCATATTGTATTACTAGAATAAATCACTTTATTGATTTTCTACGACAGAAAAGAAATGATTTTGATTTGATTTGGGACGCTTTGAAAAAAGATGAAACTTTTTTAGAAATTCAACCAAAAAGAGGAATGAGACATACTGATATTGAGTCTAAAAAGGATTTATATAGACGTCTGTTTTATGAAATAATGGATACATTGATACAAAATTGTATTGACAGATTTGCCGACATAAAATCTCTAGAATTTTTATCACTTTTAGATTTTAATAATTTTAAATATTATGAAAAACAATTTCCCGAAGAGAGTTTTAATGCTTTACGTAAATTTTATGGAGAATTTTTTGATTTATGTAAATTACGTAGTGAATTGCAATATTTATATTCGTGTCCGGACTATATTGGCAAGTCACTCTTAGACATAAAAAATATTATAATTAATGATGACCTAAACAAAAACGTACTAATAGAATTATATGGTTTAATATCATTAATTTTTACAATACCATCTACCAGTGCGTCTGTTGAGCGTAGTTTTTCAACAATGAAGCGAATTCATACATTCGCCAGGAACACTCAGTCGGAGGAAAGATTGTCGTCACTAGCGTTGCTTTCTATAGAAAAAGAACTTTTAAATACGTTGATGGAATCAACGACGAGTGACTTTTATGATAAAGTAATTAACGACTTTGCGGGAAAACATCGCCGAATAGAGTTAATTTATAGAAAATAAAAAAAAGAAACAAGTTTTTCTATAATTGTATTATGTATGTATTATTTGTATTTTAGAATTAAAGTACATAAATTGTTTATTTTTGTCATTCGCACGTACGAATGGACCCTAGACCATCACTGACGCGCAATTAATTGATTGCCCCTGAAAGTCGGCTTCTTACAGAAACACAGCTTCCATATCATCAAATGTCACGGCACGCCACTGCATATTATACGGAAGTTCGTTGGCTTTCGAGTCATAAAGTGCTAAAAGGATTCTTCAAATTGCTGGATGAAATCATAATTTTCTTGGAAACAAAAAAATTATGAATGCGCTGAATTAAAAGATGGACAAAGGATAAAGATCCTGGCTTTCTCGGTTGATATTACGAGTCACCTTAATCGACTTAACCTTATAAGCTTCGAGGCAAAAATCGTGTTGTGACAACGCTATTTGATAATATTAACGCTTTAAAACAAAAATGATTACTTTGGCGGAAACAAATAGGAAAAGAAAACTTTGAAAGCTGCCAATATCTATTGCTTAAATCACCTAAATTAAAATATACAGAATTCGATCGAATGATTTTCTAATTTTAAAAGCTGTGAATTACAATTTCGTCTTTTTACTTCACCTCTATCTATCGATATTGAAACCGTTGATGAAAACTTACAAATGGAATTAATTAACTTAAAATCCAATGTGATAATTTGCTGAAGCAAAAACATTGGCAAGTTGGAATTCCAGATTTTTATACATATTTATCTGTAGATCGGTTTCCTAAAATGTTATCGTTTGTTACCCGTATACCTGGCTATGTTCGGAAGCACTTATTTATGCCAGCAACTATTTTCTTTAATGAAAAATAAGAAAAATTCAGAAACGTCGAGGTTAACCGATCAACGTTTATCATCAATTTTAAAAATTGCATCGGCTGAATATATTCAACCAAATTTCGATGACTCGGTTTGTGAAAAACGTTGTCAAATATCTTCTAAAAAGTAATATTAAACTGTGATTTTGTTTATTTCTTATTATAACTTTTGTGTTTTATAAAAAATATAAAATATTTTTAAGTTTAAAAAATAATATGAAATATAAAATGTCTATGTACGTATAATATACAATATATTGAGTCTAATAAATACATAATATAATCATTCTAAAAATCGTATTTTATTAAATTTTTTAACATTGAAAACGTGCGGCCCCCGACTTATACAAAATAGATCATGTGGCCCGTAATATCGTATCAGTTTGACATGCCTGGGTTAAGGTTATGTTTAAGTAAAATTTCGGCTCTTTCGTCAGGGTTTTATTTATGTTTTTAATTTCCTAATCGCTTAATTATTTAACTACTTCTTAAGTAGAAATAAGTCGAAACCGGTTACTTTGTACCTGAATATCTGTAGTCTTGAGAAAGAAGTGGAAAGAAATCTTGATAACAACCGATACATAAATCGTAAATTTAAGGAAAATAAATTCTAGAGGTTTTTTTGTACCATTGTACGTCTTATTCATTAAATTTGGTTGTAAATGATGCTGCCAAAGTAACAGTTAATTTTTTAACACTGTACTAGAATTGTACACGTTTTTTCTGCATCGTCTTACAGATCGGACGTACTAAATCGTAATATCACCGGTTTAACATTGAAATCCGTAAGTAATATAAGATGGGAGAGCGGAATAAACGCGGAATAAATATATCAAATATTTTAATGGATTTTTTTAAAATTCCTGTCAACTATACAGAACTATCATAAAAACATGCCAGTAAACTCCTATCGGTTAGGTTAAGTTATAAATCTTGTCTAGGGTGGGCAACCTTTTTTATAACATGGGCCAAAATAAATTTTACGTTTTTTCCGCGGGCCGTAGTAGTTAATTGACGCCTTCTTGTGACTTGTAATGTTTTTAGTCTGCAAATATAAAATAAATAAATAAAAAGTTAATTACTACATTTATTTCTCTTATCGTTTTCGAAAATTACAAAGTATTGGAAAAATAATTTAATAATCTATTAAAGATCTCTCGGACCGGATAGAAACTTTTTGCGAGCCGTAGCTGGCCCGCGGGCCGGGGTTGCCCGCTGTTGATCTAGTCTGCTCGTGATTCACATAATCGGGCGAGGGTGGCCGAATATCTAGCAGGCAGACAGCTAACAGCCCAGAGTTCGAAGTCTGATGCAGAGAAGCTGTATAAGTTTGTGCTCCTACAAAAACCTGATTTTTATGCGGAAATTTATTTTGCAGAGTGTGTATTTTAAAAATATTGAACATTGGAAGGTACCTAGAGCAAGGTGTAGTCAAGTAGGATAGTTTTCATTCCATCACTTTCGAATTTTGACGGAAAAGTCCTCATACTCGATTTTCCGGCCGTTGCGATTCCGATTATCCGGAATTTAGTACGGGATATCTTTCGTATTACTAATATAACACTAAGTTAAAAATTTGGTGGTTATAGGGCCATTATTTACGATTTTATTAGCTATTTTTTATCTATTTCCGGTTGTCCATGGAACGCGTTTTTCGGACTTCCTGTTGGTGGTAGACAGTTAATATTCGGTCATTTCTTTCTACACCCTCTAGTCATCATAACTGTGCAATAACTTTTAAATCCGTCCATTAGTTTTTAAATTATGGCAATTCTACTACCACATTCGAAATTAAACATTGAACTTTTTCTTCGTTGCCTAGCTACGGTCATTGACCTTTAGGTCCGAAAATCAGTGATTGCCGTGTTTCGCGAATTCTATTTTACTTACATAGGGCAATATATATATTTTTGGATTCGGCTCATCAAGAGGAATCTAAATAAATGCATGGAAATAAATAGATCTCTAGTATAATATAAACATGGAAGATGATAATTCAATACTGAGTAAATCTGAGGTTGAGCCAGAAATTAGAGATAAGGGATTATCACAAATTCTACTTATTAAAAATGAAATGGAAAAGTATATAAAAGAATACTCAAACTCAAAACTAGGTACTTCGATTCATGCAAAATTCATACTAGACAGCGTTAAAAAGATAATAGACATCTATAAAGAAAACAGGCCTATCATAGACAATAAAGTGCACGAAATAAACAATAAATTAGACACAATTATGAAGGATCTTGACACCAGGAGAACTATCCAAACTCCAACATATGCAGAAACACTTAAAGGAGGGGAAAAATCTTCGAAGGATAATAAGGCAATGATTATCATTAACCATAAAAACGAAAACATCGAATCGGAGGAAATTAAACAAAAAATAAAAACATTTTTTGATCCAGTTAAATTAGGTATAGGAATCAAAAACATAAGAAAAATTCGTAATAAAGCTATTCTGGTGGAGGTGGAAAATGATAAACAACGAGAACGTTTATTGAACGAAATAAGTAACCATGTAGAACTAACAGCGAGAACACCCAAAAAAGTACAGCCAAAATTTTGTATTTATAACGTTCCTAACGAAATAGACACAGAAAACTTCATAGATCACCTGTTTTCACAAAACGAAAATATATTAAAGGCGGTAACAGACGATACCCAATATAATGAAGAAATTAAAATAAAATTTAAATGGGGCAAGAATCAAAACTCAAAAAACTGGGTAATTGAAGTATCACCAAGTCTACGAAAAGTACTATTAAAGCAAAACAAGATAAATATGGGGTGGATTCGATGTCAAATAAAAGAATACTATGGAATAATTCAATGCTATAAATGTTGCAGATACGGTCATACAGCAAATCAGTGTCATAGTGAACGTAACTACTGTACACACTGCGCAGGGGATCATAAATATCAAGAATGTATAAACAAGGAAAAAACCCCAACATGTACAAATTGCATCAAATTTAAACACATACACCACACACATAAGGCGATTAGCGACGAATGCCCAGAAAGGCAAAGAGTATTAAAATATATAAAAGAAAGAACCGACTATGGAAACTAACCATTGTCGACAGAATGGGAATATAACAGGAAATAAAGGCTTAAAAATACTGCAAATTAATTTAGGAAGAGGAATTCAAGCAGTGTCCCAACTAGTAGGGAACAAACTCCAACATTTTGACATATTATTGATCCAAGAACCTTACTGTAAAGATAAGAGACCGATGGGCTGGCCACTTCCAACAAAAATTCTCTATCACTGTATTGAACAAACCCCTTGGACTATCATTGCCATCAACAACAAGAACATACAATGTATGTTACTCACAGAATACAGTGACAATAACATGACAACAATAGCAATCAACCACAAGAGCAAAAACTGGATAATTTGCACATTTTATATTCCAATGGACTCAAATATAACAGAATACCTAGAAAAACTAGACAGGCTCTGCGATAAATACCAACAAAGTCATGCAATGATCCTTGGAGGGGATAGTAACGCCCACTCGTACGTTTGGTTTGATGATAATTCTGATATTAGAGGTGAAGAGGTAGAGGAATTTGTCAATAGACGAAACCTATTTATATTGAATGAACCAGGTATGGTTAGTACATTTGAAAGTACAAATGGCACATCAAACATAGATCTTTCCATAGTAAACAGCCTAGCCCTAAATGAAATCAGTAACTGGATAGTAAATGACGAAATAAGCTTATCTGAACATCGATATATAGAATATGACATCACCCACGACCTAAGCACAGTAACGACTAAGAAATATAATCTACGAAAAGCACAATGGGAAAATATTATACAGGATATAAAACCAACACTAACACATCTGGGAACAGCAACAAACAAAGTTACAGCTGAGCGCGATATAAAGAAACTTATAGATAACCTAAATAAAGCACTACGTGCACATATCCCGATATGCAATGAAATGAAAAATAACACCGCAAAATGGTGGACATCTGACCTGACAATTCTTAAAAGTAAAGTACGGGCTAAACGAAGAAAATACAACAAATGTAGAGACCCACTTCAAAGGACATACCTTAAGGAAAAGTTTTTAGTAGAACAACGGAACTACAAACAACAAATAAAAGAGTCTAAACAGAGGAGTTGGGATAAATTGTGTCAAAAAAGTGAAAGTGATCCATGGGGGTTAATATATAAAATCGCTGCGGGGAAATTAAGACAACATTTTCAATTAACAGAAATGAAGAGCAAAAATGGTGATCTTATAAGTGATCAGGACGAATGTATAAAATTACTAATCAATGAATTTGTCAAAGAAGACAATCCCATATTGGACACCATAGAACAAAAGAGAATAAGAGAACAACTTAACTATAAAACAAATGGACCAGATATACCAGAATTTACAAAAGAAGAAATCTCATGGACCATATCTAATTTTAAGAAAGGAAAGGCTCCCGGTCACGATTTAATAACAATAGAAATGGTGAATATCATAAATAAAAAGATTCCATCGCTATTACACACTCTATATAATAAATGCCTACAATACGCAATATTTCCATCAGAATGGAAACAAGCAAAAATCATACCAATATATAAACAGAAAAACAAAGACAAACGGGATCCGAGAAGTTATCGACCAATTTCCCTTCTACCGGTAATGGGGAAAATTCTAGACAAAATGATAGTCTATCGTCTTACAGCATGGCTAGGTTCAATGAAATGGATAAATAAAAATCAATACGGGTTTCGAGAAGGCTGTTCAGCCGAAGACGCCATATCAAAAGTTATAGACGAAATTGAAACAGACAAACAAAAATACAAATGGGTCATAGCTTTAAGCTTAGATATAGAGGGCGCATTTGATAATGCATGGTGGCCTCTCCTCCATACAAAACTAGAAGAACTAAATTGCCCACGTAATCTCTACGCACTCATATGTGACTACTTAACAAACAGGAAGACCTTCATAGAATACTCAAATATTATAATAGAAAAAGACATGACTATGGGATGCCCGCAGGGTTCGTGTTCGGGCCCGCTATTCTGGTCTATAATATTAAACGATCTCTTAAATGATAATTCTCTAAAAGATAACAAAATTACAGCCTTCGCAGACGATATAATGGTAGTTTGTTCGGCAGGTAGCAGATTAAGAGTAGAGGAGGAATGCAATAGGACCTTAGAAAAAATAGTTAATTGGGGGAAAAGGAACAAATTAAAATTCAACCCGGACAAAACAAACGCCATTGCCTTTACAAAATGTCAAATTGAACGTAGACAACCAACCATAAAAATGAATGGAAAGGTAATCAGATGCACAACTCAAATAAAATATCTTGGAATAACAATAGATAATAAACTCCTCTGGACACCACAGATAGAACAAATAAAGAATAAAGTAGGTAACTTATTCCAAGAGATTGCCAAGGTAGCGAAAAGAGAATGGGGCAGGAGTGGGAAAGCATTAATACAAATTTATAAAGGTGTCATCATACCAATTGTCACGTATGGTGCACAAGTATGGGGGAAAAGAGTAAATCTAATACACACAAAAAGAAAAATAATTAGTCTCCAAAGAAAAATTTTACTAAGAATTACAGGTGCATATAGCACTACATCTAACGACGCTTTATGTGTAATGGCCGGACTGCTACCGTTGGATCTGGAAGTGAATAAAAGAAGAGACACCAGAAATATAATTAAACAGAATATAAATTCCCATGATATCCTCAGAAACGGAGACATAATAGAACAGAAACTAAAAGTGCATCAACATCTGAAAAGATTCGAATGGAAACATATCAAAATCACACAATACAATGAATCACACCCTCACAGAGTATATACGGACGGTTCAAGAAGTTCAACGGGAGTGGGTGCCGCCTTCATCTATTTTACAAGAACACGTGAGCAATATCACAAAAAATTTAAACTAGATAACAGATGTAATAATTACCAAGCAGAGTTGGTTGCAATCCACCAGGCAATAAAGTGGATCAATACAAACAAGAAGAATCTACAAATACTAGTATGCACGGATAGTGAATCAATACTAAAGGCACTTAATGACCCAAACAATACGCATGAACTTATAAACAGTATTAGACAAAACATCATAATTGGAATAAATAAGATACAACTTAGTTGGGTTAAAGCCCATATGGGAAACATTGGCAACGAGAAGGCGGATAACTTGGCAAAGGAGGCCAGTGATTTAACACTAAAGGAAATATACAGTAAGCTGTCAGAGCAATATATAAAAAGAGAAATAAAAAATAAATATTTAATCATTTGGCAAAGAAGATGGGAAGAGTCAAGAACAGGCAGAGAACTATTTGAATATCTACCGGATATAAACCAAAGAGTTACGAATAGTTACTTTATTATACACCATAAAAATACAAGATTTCTGACAGGACACGGAGATTTTGCAGACTACCACAGAAGATTTAATCATGGGAGTGACGGTCTTTGCGAAAACTGCGGAACTGAGGAAACCCCAACACACATACTAATGGACTGTATCAGATATGAATTACCAAGACATAATCTAATGCTGATATGCAATAAAGAAGGATATCAATGGCCAGTACGAAAACGAATCTTGATCAATAATGAGCATATCTACCATCATTTTAATGAATTTATTAAAATAAGCTATAAAAATAGAATATAGAAAAAAATATAGAAAAAAAAATATATTCACATAAGTAAATAACAGTTAGCTAATTTATGCTGGGAAACCTCTATAATCGAAATTATCTCGATAAAAACTAGCTCTTCCTAAGGGATGAATACAGTCTGTGAATGTTTCTGTTGTAGCAGTTAGGGTAGTACAAATTGGTAACAGGTCTTTAGTGTTCACATTCAATGCTGAGTTTAGGACATTCCATTTCACTTCCATCCTCTTTATAAGTTAATTCTCAGTGCTTTCCTTGGGATTGCTGAACTCTATATATAAAATAGGTCCAAAAGTTCGGTGAAATACATAAAATCTGCAATGGGACTTTCACCTCTCTACCGTAACACATAGGTGATTTCTACACTAATTCAAATTGCCTAGGATACTTTCCGCAAATGTACATAACTAAATCATTTGAACGACATAAATGCCAAATTGTTCACCTCTTCAACATCAATAGTATGAGACGGTGCTAATATATTTCATAGCAGACTTTAGACTATAGTGATATACTCTGCACTGCTCACTTAAGTAAATTAAATCATCAAAACCACCTGCACCACATAGGTGCCTTATCTAACATATTCCTATCAACTATTGGAATAGTTTGTGAAATAAACTTTCGTAGCCGACCATAGATTATAGTGATACACCCTCCACTGTATTATAAAGCAATTAATATTATTATTGTTTCTATAACCATAATAACCGATAACTAATATATAATGGAATACATGTAAGAACTCAACCAGTGCGTTCTGAGAAAACGCGCTGAAACAAGAAATGGTTTCATATGAAACACTAACTGCAAACACATTTACAAGATTAACAACGAAGGGAAAATACCAATAAAACTCCATGATAGAATACAACGTCAGCAGAAAGATATAACACAACAACTAGGAGGAATAATCACAGAATACTATGATAGCACACAACGATAAAGACGGGAAACCCCTATCCTCACCAAAGTAAGTATCGGGAACATGCGACAGAATATGTCAATGGGAACGACAGAATAGCACGATGAGAAAGGATAGAATACAACGAAACGGAGGACAGGAAAACAGCGATAAAACACAACGGGGAAGAAGAAGAAATACACACTAATACCATAGAACAACACAATAAGACATAAGAATCCTCTTAATACCGAAGTGAGTATTGTGCACAAAGTGTTAGGGGAGTTCATAGGAGCTTAGACAAGGAAAAGACAAACTGTCACTACTCAAAAACCTAACAAACATTCTAACATGAGTGAACTTTCGAACTCATCAACATTATCCGGATACAAATAAATTATAAATTAGATAACAATGTCGGGATAATAATATAGCGGCTACGTCCGCATGTATGTATTTAAACTCTTGCAAAGCAAGATGCGAAGCAAGGTCGTGAATAAAGTTGGAGTACCAACCTCCTGACGAACTGTCAGGAAGGATGGACTGCTCCATTTAAGGTAAGGTTAAGCTAACAGCCCACAACCGGTCCGGGATATAAAATTAGAAGCTTTATGTGTGAAGCATCCACCAGCTAAATTTGGTAACGTTGGTGCTCTGTACAGCGCATGCGCCGATGCCTATAATATGGCTGCTTGGAAGTTGACAGGCGTGCGGCTAACAGCTCAGTACCGGTCCGGGATATAAAATTAGATGCTTTATGCGTGTGTTGCTTCTACCAGCTGTACCGGGTGAGGTTGGTGCTCTGTAAACCGCATGTGCCAATGCCTATATAATCTGGCTGAATGGAAACTGACCCGGTTTTCGACATTCCTTCTGCCACTGAATTATTCGAATATACAATAGCAATCTTATCGTTTTTTTCACACGTAGTATAGAAATTTGTAAAAAGATATATAATGCAGTTATAATAAAATATTAATTTTAATTAATGCAAAGTACGTTAAAATATGAAAATTTATCTATATATATAAAAACGAATGTATGTCTGTGTGTGTGTCTGTGTGTCTGTGTGTCTGTGTGTCTGTGTGTGTTTGTCCTTCATGCATTATCACACCATTTATCCGATTGCCATGAAACTTTGGGAAGTTGTTTAATACATTCCCGCGAAGGTTTGTGGCATATGTGAAGATCACCATTTCCCCCTTTAAAAAATATATTTATATATGGATTAAGGCTTTTATGTCCAACAGATTGCGCTAACTTCAGACGACCTAAGTTTGCTTTTTTGTGATGCATTATGCTTTTCTGTGAGAATAAACCTAAGCAGATCATCTTTTACCTATCTGTATAAATAAAATACAACGTTTGTTTGTTCCTACCGATTCCTTTGAAATTTTGACACAACGTTGAATTTGAATATGCACGTGTTTTTATATAATATACATGTCGAAATTCTCCCTACGGAGGGAGATGGATGGAATTAAGGCTTACCGTGAAGAACTCAGCTTTTATTTATACTATTTTACATGCGGTTTTTTGCGTTTTTAATTGCGTTTTAATAGGTAACGTAAACAGAATATACACTAAAAAGGAATTTTTTGAAATTCCCCCCACGGGGAAAGTGTTACACATTTATAATAGATACATTTTGAGCCACAACAACGCGTGGTTGGGTCAGCTATATTTTATAAAATACAAGGGAAGGTCATTGGAAGGTGGAATCGGCGCTTCCATCGCTTCCAATGACGGCACGCCACTGCTAATTTGTATTTGAGGACAGGAGATAAACCGGGACCAGATATTTATAGTTACTCAATTAGTTTCGATTTTTTGATAATTATTATTTTATGATGGGCTGTTTTCAGATGATTACGAAAACAGCTCGTACATGATACTTTGCAGCTCAATATCTTATGATAATAATGCGAACACGTCATTTCTTTTTAACCTTATTCAAATTATTTGAAACTTCTGACTTATTTAAAAAACTGAATCTATATATATAATCGAGACGAGTTGATAATAATAATAGTAATAATAATAATCAGCGCAGAGCCCAAACGATTAGAAATTGAATGTTGAAATTTGGTACACAGTTAGGGTACGTCACGAGAACTCATACTAAGAAGAGATTTTTCGAAATTCCTTTATACGAAGAGACAGAATTAAGGCCTAACACTTCCATTAACAGCAGAAGTGTTACGTAACAATGGAATTGTTGAGAGAAAGCGACGTGTAAGAAGCAGGTGCGGTTTTTTCGTGTTTGCGGGAAATCGAACATATTTTAGACCCATCTAAAAATTCTCGAATTAGTCTGGGAACAGGGGGACCCAATTCTTGCAGTCTGTAAAAACGGAAATCAAATAAGATTTTTTTCGTTTTTATTTGGTTATTTTCAACAAAATTAATGTTATTGATTTTACATAAAATGATTTGTTATTTTTAAAATATTACCTAAATGCATTAATTTAGAAATAAATCCTTCGATAAAATAACTTCGAAGGGAACGTCTACAAGAATTTAAAATTGTTAAAACTATAATTCCTTTGACACTTAAAGAGAGTAAAATGCCAAAATGCATAAAATATGATTTTAAACGTACTTTTTAAATCAAAGAATATGAATGTAACATGTAAAATATCTGAAATCAGTCAAAAGCCGCATGAAAAAACAGAAATAAAATGCAATTATATCTCTCTATATTATTCTTGTGTTTAAATCATGCGCATTTAATTACTCTCGGACAACAATTAAATTCTATAAAATTGTTTCTATGCATTGTTGTTTTCATTTTCGGCCAACTTATTACATTGAATTTAAAACACTAAAGTTACAGCATTTATTATGTAAATTAAATTAATTCAAATTAGAAATGGTGAGTAAAACTTTCATTTTGTCAAACACTTTCAATTTGGAATCGTTGTTTTTTTTTTTTTTTTTTTTTTAATTACCAAAAGGACACTTTCGAATTTAGTTTAATATCGTACCTAGAATACGTATTACAGATTTTATTATAATATTTTAATGTACGATAAATATTTATATTATAAATAATTTTTATTTCAATTTTTACTAAACGTAATTTTTTAACAGCAAGGAAAACATCTATGCCCGACGTGCAATAAAACATTTTGGAGGAAACAATGTTTACTGTTACACATGCGGACTCACACCAGCGAAAAGCCGTTTAAATGCGAAATTTGCGAACGTTGTTTTACGGATAAAAGCCATTTAAAACGGCACATGATATTGCATTCGGACGAAAAACCATTCAAGTGCAATTACGACGGCTGTGAACGGAGCTTCAAACAGAAAGATGAATTAGAACAACACTTATTCTCACGGCATTATACAAAGATTTTATCTAAAGTAAATATTAGAAATTTTTAAATTTTATTTTTATATTTCGATTCTCAAAGCAATAAAAGTTATAAAATAAACGAACACAATATAATTGTATACTTTTATGTAAAACATTTAGTTCATTTTTCAAGCAAACTCAATGAAATTCTGCTAATTTACAGAAAAAAAAAAAATGTTAAAATAACAATAATAATAAATTTCTGTAATTATAATTATTGTTCATTCGTGAATTGTGAATACAAAACCGTTCTCCTTATTTACTCTGTGCCAATTTATTATTGAAAATTATTTAAAAAAATAGCAGAGACGATACCACTAATGAATTCGTCGGTATAAATAATCATCTATCTTGATTGTAAATGATATAAAATTCGAATTACAACGAGTTTAAATTATAAAAAGAATCATTTTTGACAATTATTATTCTTACAACTGATATTCCATTCATGACAACGAGATACATCTTCAACGTGTTGTTATTTTTTAATTTTGTATTTGCATTTCTTAAACTACAAACACCAGAAACGTGAGCTTTATTGTTTACAGTATCAATAAGTTATTTCGTGTTTTTTTTTCTTTTTGTTAAAATTACAAATTATATTATAATTTAAACATTAAGTTCAGATTACTGTCGAAAAGACTTCCAAAAACAGTTGTACGACTGTGCGTAATTGCTAATCTCAGTAATAAGATCTAAGCAAATTACTTTACAACAACTCATTAGCTGCATTTATATAAAATAATTTTTTATATACATAGTTTAATAAAACATGAACAAAATCTTTTGATTCCGACATTATCACAATGAAAGAAATCGTTGAAACAAACATTTTACAACTTTCTTAAAAATAATTGACACCAAGTATTTGCATTTAAAGAGTTACGTTTGTGTTTTCACATATTGTAAAATTTTGATAGTTTAGGTGACATACACATAAAATAAGAATATACAATATGATTTTATCTGAATGTATAAAGTATTATATTAATTTCAAAAATCAATGAAACTGTACACTCTTCTGAAATAAAGCGGAACATAATTATAACAACATCAACAACAACAATAATCATAATTATTAGTAATTATTATTATTTTTATTTTTGAAAATAGAAAACTTTATAAAAATATTATTTAATTTATTTGCTTGCGTCTTTTGTAAAAACAATTTTTCTAATTCTCTGTGTGCCAATTTATAACTTGAAAACCTTTTTAAAGTCGAACAGACTTTACCCATAAGCCATTCACCACACACTATAGAGTTAACATATTTATAACTTAAGATATAACATATAAAGAATTGCCTGCTTTAAAGTATAGTCAATAATAATTTTATAAATTATTATGAAATTTGATTTTACCAGATGACCCGAAGATCACAAGCCGTAAATGTCATATCTGCGGTACAGTTTTATCCGATCCCTATGCTTTAAAACGTCACCTGAGAACTCACACCGGAGAGCGGCCATTTTCATGTAATATTTGCAACGAAACATTTGCATTCGAATCTGAATTAAAGACACACGAGAAAAAGTTTCATCTGAAAGCGGAAACACAAACTTGCTTTCAGGTAAATTTACAAATGTTTTTTAGAAATGAATTTTAAGCATATATTCTATTATAAGCATATAACTATAACTATATGATTAATATTAATCTCTGCTTTTATTTGAAACAAATATCCGGGTAACAAAGAATAAATGAAGTTCATTTTGACAGTAGAAAAATATAATCAGCGAGAAGTCGCCTAAATCAAACAGGCTGCATTTTGACTGCTGTGACTGTGAGAAGTCTGGATGCAACCTGTCACACTTTTCCGAAATTTTACGATTAATGCATGTCTCCATCGACAGAATAACTTCAATGAATTTTTTCTTATTTATCAGAATTCCTTTATCTGTAATAGATTAAACAATATTAATAATTAAAATCATATTTTTAGAATAAAATCTTATAACAACCGGAAAGTTAGGCAACTCGTCGCAGGATTTATTTTAAAGCTATTGTGTCATCATATTTTGAAATTTTATCGATTGTATTCTTCACGTTTTTCCTTCCATTAAAATTATTTATCAAAAGTTTATTCTGTTTTTCCGTTTTCTCGTATTTCCGACGTCGTGTCGAGTTTGATTCTCGTATCAGATTCCTGTGAATTCTGGTCGCCTGCGCTCATCTTTCTTTCGTGACTTACAATACTCTATTCGATTTCTTATCGATTTGCTTACATTATATTCATTGCTAGACTTATTAAATGGCGTTGAAATTGTGAACATTTTAGAATTAAGTTTAAATTTCAAAATGTCTATAATTCATCTATTTATATTAATCATAGAAAAAATATTATGTATTTTCACATCTCTTATACACTTTCCTCTGATGAGAATGATGATTATTTCGTTCGTTATACTGGCTACTCTTGTACCCTTTTTATTTCTGAGAAATGTATCATTTAGTCTCATTTTCTCTAGTGTTTCACCTGCTTGAACACAATTATCTGTTTTAATTTCACAGTAAAATATTATAAAGTGATGTATGTCTGGCAGTGCTCGATCATATATAAATATTGTATATTCGAGAAATTAAAACATCATACTATATTAAGATATTAGTTTATTACACCAGAAAAAACTCATCTATTTCAACATTACAAGAACAAAATAATCATACATTATTACTTATTTTTAGTTTATTTGTTATAAACAACATCAACTCCAATTTGTATTAATTGTAATACAAAAGGCAACTTTGGGTCTTTACGACAGGAAACGTATAAATTATGTAATAAAGAAGTTTTTGTTTATTATTATGCATTTTAAGATAGGAAAATAAACCACATACATTAATAAATTTAAAGAATTAAGTATTTTCATCTGACATTAGTTAGAAATGTGTCTGGATGGACAATGATCCCATGACACCGTGACAAAAGTTGAACAATAAAAATAAACCAATTTAATAAAGTAACATGTTTTAAACAGCATTTTTAAACACTTCGTATATAATTATTACAGAAAATGCTTTTAGCCCTAAGTATAATTAAATTAATTAAAATATTTATAACCGTGATGTAGATAATAGCCCTTACAATGATCTGCCACGCGGTTATAGATATTTTAATTATTTTATTAACGAAATTTTATTTAATATTATTATCGTATATAATTTTATTAAAGAAATGCATAAAATTTTGAAATTTCTCGGGGCCTCCTGCCCCTAAGATTTCCATATGTGGTCTCGAGGTACATTTATCTAACTCCAATCTCGAAATTATAGAAAGACCGAGGGATAGGTAGACAAACAAACGATAGTGGAAGTTTATAAGTCTATATTTTTTTCAGGGTGCAGTTTAAATTTTCGTCAGCCAGTAACAAATTGTTTTCACGCCAATTGTTTGGATGGCACCGAATACGTAATCCCTAAATACGTGCATAGCGACTGACAATCAGCAGATGTAGTAAATAATTTTTTATTTATTCACATTCAAAAACTTTTTGTATTATAACATCCATTTTTGTATTATAACATCCATTTGGATGTTATAATACAAAAAGTTTTTGGATTTGGTTTTTTATACAAAAAGTTTTTGAATTTGGTTTTTTAAAACAAATTTGAATGTGTAGATTGTATATATTAAATTTTATGAAATGTATATTTACAGGATATAAAAGACAATATTAACGACACTATACATGAAAGGAAAAGAAAAGAATATGATCCGTGTTTCAGTGCAGCAATCGATTCCGACGAAGCACAAAAAGAACGTGAAGAAATCATTTCTGGAATGACAAGCGACATATCGCACGATCCTGAAGACATTCTCGAAGACACTACCTTCGAAACAGATGTGGAATTATTGACATGTTTCGATCTGTTTTCAGAAGTAAGAATCGATCGATATGAATTGGAATGTGTCTTGTGTCAAGTCAAGTTTGACAACGAAGTTTGTTTGCACGAACACATGAAAAAGCATCATTAAGGAACATTTTCAATGTTAAAAACGATGAAATTCTTTGCAGTTTACCGTTGTTTTTCAGAGATTCTTGAACTTTCGATTTTAATCTTTTTTTATGGACAAGTTAAGATTTTAAATTTGTTCGACATTTAAATTTTAGTGACGAAACTACACACGATATTTGACATTCAAGATTGTAGTGATTTTAAATCAAATATAAATTACTAATAAAAATTTTCATAAATTTCATAAAGGATAGAAGTTATTTTATCTTCAAAATCACAAAGGAAAATAAGCTGATTCGGAATTACATAAAGTTTGTATATTGTTTTTCTATAAACACAAATTAAGTGCATAAACACATTACGTGCATAATTTTTTAACGTTATAGGGTCATAGAGAACATTTATGCAAAATATTAGTACTCTGAAGTTAGCTTCAATCTGTCATTGAGCAATATGAAGACATCCAAAATAAAAGCAAAAAATATGTTAGAAACAGTGTTTTAATATGCTAAAACAGAGCGATAGAACAGGATCACACGTGAGAGTATATGTGTTTGGTACTGATAGGCTTGTTCTAGCGTCTTCAGAAAAAGAGATTCTTACGCAATCTTAACATAAGTTGCTAAATTTGGCTAAGGCACACGTACTGGGCTTCGAAATTTATATGGAAGAGTTGTATAAGAAGAGATCGTTCCGTCGTTGAGTGGCCCATTTACACACGTTTCGATAAACGGGAGACAAGTCGGCTGTAAATGGTGTATAGCAGGGGTGGCCAACAAGTCGATCGCGATCGACCGGTCGATCGCGGAGCCAATTTTGGTCGACCGCTCGCGATGTCTTTACTTTATGTGTTACACTTGTAACTGAACGCAAAGCCTAAACGTAACAAGCAAACGCGACAGTATGCATGTAGTTATGACTCGACTCATAGAAAAACACAGCCATTTTATTTGAATATTTGGTACTGTCATACGGTAGCTTCTTTAGTACATGTATTAACAATATTATTACTATTTCTCCCATTATTATTAAGGTAATAAAATAGATTCCAAATCTGTCTTTATCTGTAGCTAATTCGAATTAATAAATGTTGTTAATAATTACTCATGTTGTTTTAATTCCCCTGGATGTGTGTTTTTTGGCCCGTTAAATAATTATGTTGTTTTCTTCGTAGGTAGATATACAGAGTGTTTCAGTACGACGTGCACTCCCGCCATCGATAGATTAACAAAGAATAAATCTAAAAATCTTATATCATTTTTTTATGATAATCTTCAATCAAATTATCAGCCATACTGTACTTTTTATATTTACGAACAAATAGTACTACAACTTATACATTGCAATTGATAAATAAAAATTAAATTATATTGTAAGTTACTAAAAATCTATTTTGAAAGATTTTTTTTAGGTACCGACTATACGGAATGAACTGGTAGCTGCAAATATCGAAAGTTGGGTCTGGAAATTTATTTTTTTATGAGCCTTATATCTCGAATACTTAATAAGTGATTTAAAAAATAGAATAGGTTTGAATATATTTTGCTTATCTACCCATAACTCGCGGGAGTGCACCTCGTACTGAAATACAGTGTATAAACATAGTATGTATTACACACTCCCCCCTCTCCACTTGGACTATGTCTATAACAACAAGTCGATCGCGACACATTTTTAAGATAAAAAGTAGATCTTATGTATGCAAAAGTTGGCCACTTTTGGTGTATAGGATTATAATTTGTAAATTCGGTGATGGGTTGAAAATTAAAATCCTCGACACCACTTCAACTTTTATAAAGCATTTTTACGAATAAAATGCTTTATTAAAGTAAAAAAAAATTGTCATTTCCTAACGTAAATCCATAGACCACGTGAAGACTGTCGACAGAACATGGCGGCGATGACTCGTGTGTCTCTACTCTGATATATAGATACTCTAGTAAAAACCATTGACCAAAGTTTCCTACTCGTTAATTTAAAAAAAGAAAACAAAATTGTACAAAATAAAAAAAACCAAACTCAAAATTTTCATTATTCCTCATATTTTTCCGAATTTAAATTTTTGAAAAAAATTTGCATACGAAACCTTCAGTATGATAAGCGAAATCTACAATCTATTTCTAAATACGCATGCCGTCGAGCTTTCCGGAAGTGCCGCCATATTCGATACCTACGTTAACATTAACCTTTTATTTATATAGATCAGTGATTCTCAGTCACTGTGCTGTCTTTCGGAGGAAAGGCGAATCAAGGCCGTATTCTCCATATGAACCAGGAGGAGAGAGAAAGAAAGAATCACTGTGCTGCGGCACTTTAGTGTGCCATAAGATTTCTGAAGTGTGCTGCCACTGAGAATATTCATACATAAGCGACGTCAGGCAAGTAGTTTAATCAGTTCTACCTTCCTAGAGCGTGTTAGGAAATTGAAACTGCCGGTAGGTACCAAGGCGTTTAGAAAATGTGACCTAAATAACCAATTGCGTTTAAAAATTACTGTTATGACGTCACTGGCTGTCCTGCGTTATATACCGAAGTAACCGTGTGTGCCGCCAAATTTTTAAATTATTAAAAGTGTACCATGACCAAAAAAGCTTGAGAAGCACTAATATAGATTATACCTCGGAACGACGCCACTGCTGCTAGAACTTCCAGTAGAGGGCGTCTCGGGCTATCTCGTTGCTTGTATTTTATTGCTCATTTCGATGTTTCTTGTTTATTTGAATTCAAAATAATCGTTTATTGTTTTTTACGGCAACGCAACACGGACGAATGCCTTTGTAAAGGTAACTGGCATTTATTTAACCCGCCCTGTCCTCGTTAAGGAGGTAAGCAATAATTCTCTTACTTATAAACGAATTTTGTTTGTAGACAGCAGTTAAAATGGCCGCTGTTGGAAACGTGAGATTTGACGATTGAGTGAGAAAGATGTGATAACTTGTGCTGTGTGGAATTATTGTGATTGTGCCGAAGTATTAATCGCATTACATTTTTTAGGATACCGTTGTAATATACCCTGGATCCTGGTTCGTTCGACATATATTTTGTTACTGTACGCTAATGAAAGAATGGATAATTAATTTTTAATTTCGTAAAATTCGATCGGGTCTAGTGGATGGGGGCATTAGGGGGTTACTTAGAAGTTGGCTTTGTCAATAAGGTCTTAAAAGGGGGTAGCAATACGTTTAATAATAATCGAATTACAAGGGTTTAAAATTTTTACTATAGAGATTAAGTGGAAAATTTTTGACAGTTATAACGGACTTTAACGGTTTTATAACGTTTTTTAACAAAGTTTTCAACGGATGTAATGGATATTCTTTATTAATCATTGCACCTGCAACTCAAATTTTGACTGTTAAGGGTTTAATTGTAAAAATAGATGTAATTTAATTCACAGTATAACGGAACTTGATTATTTTAACGATGCTTTTTAATAATTTTCAATACTTTATTGCATTTGAATGTAATATTTCTACTCTCTCACGTTAATTGTCAGGTAATTAAGTTATTGGAAAATATAATAGTAGGTTTTAAATAAAATTGGTGTGTAATTATTTTACAACATCACATGTATAAACATTGAATTGCTTTTCTTTTGGAATAAAACATATTAAGTGTTCGTCAGATAGACTGGAGGTAATTGACGAACTGCTATTAAATGAGGATCCACAGTTTTTGCCTCCAACACCACAAGATTCCCCTAAATTAGACAACAGAAAGGCAAAAGAGAATGCAGAAGAGTCAATATTGAAAGAAGCCAGAAATCTATTAAGTCGTGTAATGAAAATATGTCCCGAATTAAGTAATAATTCCGTTTGCAAAAAGGAAACAGTAGAAATTAGACAAAGTATTGGACGAATATTTGGATGCTTAAATCATCTATATGGGATTATTAGAGAACATAAAACAATCAAAAGCAAATAAGCTTAAGTACAAGCTTCGTTTTCCTTTTTCCTTTATACTTCTCTCTTCAGAACCTTTTCTTCAGCCTTTTCTTCACCTCTTTTTCTCGCCCCTATTCAGGCCAGGAAATACATATATTTATTTATTCTTTTCGTTTCAATAAAATCAAGTTGTAATGTCTTCGGATGAAAAGCATGTCAGCCATATGATGACTTTTATCCGAAGACATCACATCTAGTTTGAATAAAATCAAGTTGTAAAGTAAACAGTTTAATGTAAGATTCTACGTAAAGAATAAGATTCACATTATGTATTAAATTTCACATCTGTTGTAATTAAATGACACATTTGTTTTAAGATATAAATAATTTTTATTTTATTAGATAGTATTTACGTATTTTATATATTAGTTTCATGTTTTAATTTATTATTATGGTAATTAATAGTGTTATTTTACTTTTCTGTATCTGTCTTATCGCCATAGTTTCTGTCTCAGACAGAAACTATGGCGATAAGTCAAAAAATCACTTTCCTGATTTTTACATTTTTTGACTTAGGGAACGTTGAAACGTTGAGAAATACAAAACAATTTAGGTTTTTTTTCTCTCTATGTATGCGCATTAATGTATGTGGGGCACGATTTTGTTTATCCTGTTTGAAGATTAATAACTCCTGTGCTTTTTATGAAAAATTTTTGAATTTTTGTAAGAGGTTTGTGAGTTAGAGGGATTAATGCTATTAAATTTTGTTTATTAAAAGTCGACGGGCGTGGAAATAATGGGAGTTGTGTGTATTTCCAGTAGGCTCAGACTTAATGACGATTTTACTCGTTATTAGCATTTATAATTTTTTATAAAACCCACCCCACCCTAAAAATTAAGCTTTTTTTTCCATTTTATAATAGTTAAAAATATAAACACTTTAAAATAAAATAGGCCTATAACCAAATGTTTCCGGGAACGTTAAGCAACTCGTAGCTGGATTTTTTACGTTAGATTATGTGAATTTGCTGTTTTAAAAACTACCGAAAAGAGTATTATTCAGGGTCTGGGAATGGATTAATTTACTCTGCGTTATTTCTAATAGGAAAAATTGATTCGGATTTCAAATTACCTCCTGGAATGAATTAAATTCGAAGTACGAGGCACTACTCTGTTTGGAAAGTTCAATGGACAAAGAGAAATTAATTGGTGTAGCGTTATTTCTATCAAATATTCAAAAGCGAGGAAATTGGACTTGTTTAAGGTAGTGGATAAATTTTTTCTAAGTCCAAAAAATTTAAGCAGTCAATGATGGTCACAAAATGAGTAGTCTACATACAGTATATTAATGTAGTTTACTATTTTAAATATAAATAAATTAATTATTACTTTATAATTTTATGTACAGTATATTTACGCTGTGACAGAAAAAAAGAAAAATTATAGAAAGCCTAATGAAAGTTCGTTTCGAAAATTTTGCATAGGGACTTGTAACTACATAATGATACTGTATATATGTCACTGGTAATTATAAAACTGGCTCCTATTAATTGACCCCTATTCAGATATTACAGATGTGAAGAAAACCCGGAAAACTTTACGTGGCCAGACCCTCCTGGCGAAGCGCGAAAACACGATTGAACACTCAGTGTTCAGAGAACGGAACCGGTGACCAGTGATGGGCTGTCGCAGGGTAGTGTTCACACAACAAGAAATAAGACTACACGGCGCCGGAAAACGCGTGGGTAACCTTTTGTTTTCGCAAAATTAGCATCGAGGTCACTTAAGCACGCCGACGAAAACCAAGACAAATTTTTCGTGAAAAAAATCGACGATAACCGAAACCGACGATAACCGAAATCAACGAATGCCGAGGTATTACTGTACAAGCAAAATGGCGACAATGCCATTAGTACGTATACGCGAATAACAACTGCATCAACGAATTTTAATAGTTTGGCTTCGTGCATTTTCTGAAAATTTTACATAACATTTCTATGTGTAAAAAAGAGGCATTCTTAGTTAAAAGTGGGTAAAGTTACAATCGTATTGTTGCATTGAAGTTGGAAAAATTGTTTCTGTAAATGTTAACAGCTAGTTTTATAAGTAACGGTTGAATTTATTTTATTTTTAATTTAATATGCGATGCAGTCAGGCAATTGTAAAAAATTGATTATCTACATTTAAAAGAATTAATTATTGCTCAAAATGTTACTGGAAACCTCAAAATATTTTACTAATTGTTAACGAGAACAGTTTTATATTCATGGCTATTGTTTTTAATACGGGAATTTATAGCGATCGTTCAAAATACGAACCCAAGATTTTTATATTTTCGGACTCTAAATCTGGAAACGTGGAGGAATGCAAAAAAGTTGGTTTTTCTCATATGTAAGCCTGTATGGATGTTTGTGCGTGACAGGGGACAGAATTTTGTGTACGCAATTCGTAGCCTAAAACTTTCGTGTATGCGTACCAGTAGCCAAACGGTTCAGTTTTCTGAAAACTGGAATATCGGTCGTGGGTTTGTGCGTGGCACTGGCTACGTGTTGTTTTCCGGGTGTTCCCCACGTCTGTAATGCCTGAATAGGGGCCAGTTAATTATAATAGACCTCCTCTCCCTAGGCAGATTGCCCAATTGTTGCTTCTACGTAACATAACAAAACCAACTATGGTGCCTTTTGTCTAATATTTCTGACATTTTTCAGAAATCTTTCAGGTATTGGGACATTGATTGTATTGAAGTTTGGTGTTTTAATTGCAATGCAATTACGGACTAATCATATTGGGCTGCAATGCACAACTGTTTCGAGTACGTTCCATACGTTTCTCATAATATTCAGCCATCCTGCCCAATGAAGCAGTTCAATCTGACTGTTTCGAATTTGTCTACCGCTGTGAAAAACTTCAAAATCATGGTCTGGCTTGCAGCTACAACACTTTTATCCAAAACACTTGTCACTCCGCTTAAAAATTATAGTTGAGTTGATTAGTGCTTACGGAATCTTCACTTTTTTATCTTCTATCCTATGTTTCTGATCTTGCCCGATACGATACCAGAATACATTCCGGTTTCGTATCGGGTAAGATAATATACAGTCGAGTCTGCATAAGTCGACACCCGAAGGGGAAGTGGAAATGTGTCGAGTTATCCGATGTGACGACTAAAGCGAAGTTAGAAAAAAACCACAAAAGTACAATTAATAAAAAGCAGAGTGCGTTATACAGTAGTATAGGCTTACAATACATTGTGTCCTCCATTTACAATTACTCTGTAGATGAAAAGCTGAAAAATTCGTTTAGTGTTGTTTGTTTTGAGTTCTTAACTGTCTCGACTTTCTTTTTCAACGATCACGAACGCCTTTAAAACATCATTTTCGCAATTGTCAATAGTTGGCAAGTAATGGCTAAGGATTCTTAATGCCTCTAGCGTGAGAAAATGCAAAATTGGATTCTGGTGTGACGTTGATGAAAATTGTATATATATTTTTGTTCATCTGTTATTATTTTATACATAAAAATACATAAAATGTTAAGGCATCTTTATTAATATGTATATATATATACATACATATTAATAATATATATATATATATATATATATATATTAATTATATATTAATAAATAAATCGAGTCTCCCTCCTGAAAAAAAATCAGTTCACACCACATGTGCGGAGTGATTTCATTTTTTCAGGCGGTGGTGACGACTTAAGCCCTGGTCACACTATGCGATTTCCAGCTGCTTGGGCGACTGCAATTACAATTAGAAACAAAAAGTTTGTTCTACTCGCACGGATTGCAAACGCGCATCCAATCAGCAAACGCCTTTGTGCCACGTCACACGGTAACAACATTGAAAATAGTTCGTCCTCATGGCGGATAGTTAGAGGATTTATACTTTTACAGAATCGAGATTGATTGAGCTTATTCGGGCTCACAAATACCTGTGGGATTTTAATTCTTCGTTTTATTGAAATTTTATCTTTTTGTGTCTTCTCACCAGGTATATCAAAATAATTGCCTGTTTTTATTTTATTCATTCCAGAAATGGAACTGCTTACCATTTTAATAAGAAAAATGGCTAAAATTCGTAAAATGTCGGCAAACTCACAGTAGTAGTCAAAAACAAGCTACTGTAATTTTATTGGTGTATTATAGGGTCACGTGTTTCCGAGTGGCAACGTCAACGAACAATGTGTGACTACGAGAAGACGCGCGTGACTCGCGCTTGTTGCAGTCGCGGTTGCTTGTGCAGGTGGAAATCGCAGGTGTGACCAGGCTATATCGGAGTATGGGACAGCAAAAGTATTTCGATATATCCAGTGGTGACGAGTTAAACGGTGTCGAGTAAACCGGAGTTTTTTAACATTAATACCTATGTAAATCGGCCGGAAGCACAGAAAACTGACTACTTAACCGATGGTGTCGAGTTATCCGGGTGTCGACTTATGCGGGCTCAACTGTATATGATCTTTTCTTCTCTATTCCACAGGTACCGGCACTGATCTACTGGGGAATGAAGCGGGATCCAGGCACCATAGTTGCGCGCGAATCCTTCGTGGACATACACAAATGTAAACCGGTACGAATTCTGCCAGGAATTTGCATAGGGAATTGTTTCCCACCAGCAAAACATCCACTTACAGGTGAGGGTATGCTCATCCATGTATGACACGTCGAGGTGATGATCACTTCGTTTCTGTCTTATCGGTGTGCGATATTTTTGATCTACTATCATGGAAATTTCTGTTTTTTTATATTTTTTTAATATTTTTTATTTTCAGAGAGACGAAATCTTTAACTGGAGACACGTTTTTTTCAGATTCGAAACAAAGCTGTAGTTTTGGGTGGAAACTTTAAAGGAAGAATTTTAAAAATTATTAGTTTAATGTTGAAATATTTAATTTGTTTTAGAAAATAATGGCAGACGTCATTTTGATATCATGTCACAGAGAACGTTTTACTTCCAGATTCGCTTTCGACCAATAAAAGGCATTTCTGCATAATTACCGAAGAATTGTTTCCAGAAAAATCACAAGAAGAGTGGAAGGAAAAATATGTGAAAAAAGAAAACATTTCATACAAATAAAAGAAAAAGAAAACTCGATGAAGATATTTCAAATTACTTTCTAAAAGTTTTTTCTTGCAAAAACACTTTGTATCAATTGTTTACAAATATATGTGTGTAAATTGCATTCAGTATTTGTGAAAACACTGATGTAAACAGTTGTGTGTATGCTGTGATGATGTCATTGGAGTTGTTTGTGTACTCTGAATTCTAGTTTTAAGTAACCTGAAACAGGGAAATTCTTTTTCTATCTGCACCAAAAACATTAACAGTACTTTAAAACTAAATACTATAATATATTTATATATATATACATTCTTGTATATTTGATTACCATTAATTTGAGAAAGTTTCGATGTTTAGACGGGTTTTAATATTTTTATTTATTGTATTTTACAGAATTAAATAATCAGAAGGAAAAGACTGGAAAGTATCAATGTGACAGTTGCAAGAAAGAATTCGATTCGAAGTACTATTTAAAATATCATCAAAGGATTCACACTGGAGAAAAACCCTTTACTTGTAATCATTGCAAACGAAGTTTCTCAAAAAAGAATAATCTGATTGTACACCTCCGAACTCACACAGGAGAGAAGCCTTTCACTTGTGATCATTGCAAGCGAAGTTTCACACAGAAACGTGTCTTGATTGAACACCTCCGAACTCACACAGGAGAGAAGCCTTTCACTTGTGATCATTGCAAGCGAAGTTTTAGACAGAAACGTGTCTTGATTGAACACCTCCGAATTCACACAGGTGAGAAGCCTTTCACTTGTGATCATTGCAAGCGAAGTTTCATACGAAAGAATGATCTGATTGTACACCTCCGAACTCACACAGGAGAGAAGCCTTTCACTTGTGATCATTGCAAGCGAAGTTTCACACAGAAACATGTCTTGATTGAACACCTCCGAACTCACACAGGAGAGAAGCCTTTCACTTGTGATCATTGCAAGCGAAGTTTCACACAGAAACGTGTCTTGATTGTAACACCTCCGAACTCACACAGGAGAGAAGCCTTTCACTTGTGATCATTGCAAGCGAAGTTTCACACAGAAACGTGTCTTGATTGAACACCTCCGAACTCACACAGGAGAGAAGCCTTTCACTTGTGATCATTGCAAGCGAAGTTTTAGACAGAAACGATGTCTTGATTGAACACCTCCGAACTCACACAGGAGAGAAGCCTTTCACTTGTGATCATTGCAAGCGAAGTTTCATACGAAAGAATGATCTGATTGTACACCTCCGAACTCACACAGGAGAGAAGCCTTTCACTTGTGATCATTGCAAGCGAAATTTTGCACGAAAACATCATCTGACAAGACATCTTCGTCTGCATACCGGAGAGAAGCCACTTTCTTTTTAATTATTTCTTACAAAAGTTCTATTCTAAATCTAATTAAAATAGTCATGTTATTAAACATCATAACAACAATCTTGAATAATGATATTGTTATGGAGGAATATTTGAAAAACAAAAATTGATCAAAATGATTGATTGGTTTGTTTGAAAAATATTTAATATTTGTGTTTAGATTTTTTTGAATGTAAAACAAAAAATATATGATTTTTGTTTTCTTGATTTTGTAATTTTTCCATTTTA
Source organism: Centruroides vittatus (assembly GCF_030686945.1). NCBI lineage: Eukaryota > Metazoa > Arthropoda > Arachnida > Scorpiones > Buthidae > Centruroides > Centruroides vittatus. The sequence goes on along the minus strand of NW_027120685.1, from coordinate 25,131 downwards.
CATAATACAACTGATTTTATGGACAGAAACACACTGGCTTATATAATTTTGAATAAATAAGTGTTTATAAAAACGGTAACGCATACATAGAAGGGTGTATTTTATCATTTATTGAGATCGAACGTGTTCATTTGTAATAATCACGAATTATTATTACAACATTCGGAAAGAAAGGAAATTGAAATCTTGTCTACTCACAGGGTTCAAATGTTATCACTGTTGTTACCAGCAGAATCAAGAAATTGCTATGAATGAACTCTATTGTAGGTATTTGTTTCTGATAAACAGTTAAGAAAAGCTAAAAAGTAACCAGCGGAGAATATAGATAAAAAACGAGTAATTATTTATTGTGATGTCATAATGCCAGGCTTCAATTTTTAATAATTCTTAATTAATTTAAAATATATGCCGGTTATCTAATACCTTTCGGGAAAGCTTTGAATTAAAATAACTCCCTTTTCTAGATTAAGGCAGGACATTCGAAAGATATATTTTTGCAATTGTTTCAAACTGCAGCCGAGTTAAAGAAAAAGATTACAGATTTATATAAAAAACTAAATTGAACGAATAAGAAAAAATTCAGATTTTAGACGTTTATATTAAAATTTCAACCTTAAACATAAGAAGTAAAACACAATATAAACCAGCAATGAATTGCTAAACTTTCCCGGCAACATTTAAAATTTTGATGGCGCTATCTCATGATATTTTATTAAAGCAATTTTTTTTAACTTATAAAATGGCAAAAGCTTAATTTTGAAGGTAGGAATAAGTTATATAAAAAAAAGAATTGGAAATGCTAATAACTAGTAAAATCTTCATGATTTCTCGTACTGGAGATACACACAAAACGTTTTATTCCCACCGTGGACGTTTCATTAAGAAAATTTAACTGCATCTATCCCTTTAATACACAAATCTCGCTGCAAAGATTTAGAAATTTTTGACAAAAAGCAGATGTATTCGCTATGAAAAAATATCTGTAAAATTGCATTTAAATTTGGATTAGTTGTTTTTTCAGAAATTGTTTTAAAATGTAATAAATTAAAAATAAATAAATAAATGCAGATTTGGCGCATGTAAAGGCCTTTTCTTTGGCATCGTCATCGACCATGCAGAGAAGTTTTTCTCTCAAATCTCAGTTTATGTACTAATTAAAATAATACCAGTAAAGTTTCAAAGATTGAAACTTAATTAACTTTAATTGATTTTTAATTACTTTGCTTATAAAAATTTTATTTTAGTAATTTTATGTTTTAAATATAATTGTTTAGGTCGTTCACAATCAGTTTCAGTATACTTTAATACAATTAATTAAAATGACGATTTTCGTATAAGATTTTTAACGAAAGGACTTGTGAAAACATTCGATGTCATAACTTATGTACTAACTTTAATTTAATTAAACAGTCTGTCTGTCACCCTGTATATTTTAGAAATCGTTCATTCGATTAATTTGTACTTAATTCCTTCAATCTAAGATGTAATAAAGCAAAATTTACAATTTATATTTTATGGTTTTAAATACAAAAAGGCTTAAAAGATGCCATTTAGTATTAGAAAAGTCACAACTTCAAAATTAAATCTTTTTAAAACAAAATTTAATGTTTAAGAAAATGATTATTTTGAATACGGAAAGAATCGTTTGTAGTTGATATAAAAATTGATAAAAATCATAAATTTTAGACAGATGTTTGATTAATTTAATAAATTTTTTTAGAATTCATTATATTTTATAACGTTCAGTTAGAAACTAATGAATAATAAGAAATTCAAATCGAGATTTTATTCAGATAATTCATTCGCTAATATAATACAAATCTATACAATTACAAATAGAAATCTGTACAATCTTAATTATACAGTGAAACCTCGCTTAAAGAACACTTCGCATGCGGCATGCTCCATCAGTCAGACACACCACCATCGTACTCATAAATTGCCTATGTATCATGTAGGGGACCGTGTGTTTCTCAACGAGGTCGTTATTTCTCAAGGCCTAAAGAAAAAGCTAGCTCCAAGACGGTCAGGCCCTTTCCGCATAAAAACGGAATTAAGTCCTGTCACATTTATTATTGAAAATATCCAAAGGAAGAAACAATTTCAAGTTCACACCAATCGCTTAAAACCCTGTATTGCACAGTTCGAATTCGAACGACAGAAGCCTCTTCCTGCTACTCATACGACTCCCAAATCCTTATTACTAGATAGTCCACTTAATATCGATCCATGGGATGAATTTATTTTAACCGAAGCCACCCAACAATCTGAAGGAACCGCGGAGATAGATGACGAATCGGAAGAGGAGGAAACGATAGAGGAAAGACAAGTAAAACCTACTTTCTGACCGACTACTCAACCAAAATCAGAAGAGGAGCAACAAGAAACCACGCTTCCCTACGCTCTTAGAAGCCGAGGTTTGGTGACTGACCAACCCTGGGTAGTGCCTCGGCCCCAGCGGAGTAGTCGAATCCCGCGTCGAACTCCTCAATCTCATTCATCCTCACCTTATGCTCTTAATCATTACTAATTTTCCCAAGGTTGGGGAAATTAAATCATTCAGAGGAGTAGATATAATAGAGAATATTTAAACGTATGATATAAATAACGTAATTTTTTTTTCTTCTAATTCTTTCTGCCCTGTGGTCACTAAGAGAGACTCTTATAGCAAGCCCATTACGGGTTCGGCCAGGCCCACAATGGGGAGGCCAGGTGGTGAGGAACAGAGACCGACATATCTGAACAGACCACCCCCGAAAAATTCCTGGGGATTTTTCTACCCGTTCGGATTCGATCCTGGGTCCCCAGGGTGGCAGGCTACTAACCTTGACCGCTCGGCTATCCGGCCGCTTAAATAACGTAATTAATGCCATTCCCATCTAATCTTTAATAAACATTTACAATAAACACTAAACATTTATACTTAATCGTATATTTACGTTTTGTGGTTTCTTTTGACCGCATCATCATAACAGAGAGAGAGAGTCAAATATCTTCTTTGTAAACCATACGCAACCGGCAATAAGTGACTATACGTGATATATCCTGTCATGTATTAAATATATCTAGTCATATATTAAGCCTTATATTATGTATGTAATATTTTTTTATAACCTTATAATATATATTAATTTACTATTTGTAATATTCTGAAGAGAGAGAGAACGTAAGTCAGACCCGTTCCACCCCATTAATTAAAATCGATTTTGCCCATGAAGAACGAGCACGATTTTGGAAAAGTTGAGGTGATGTGAGTATCTGAATTATTGGCCTACATTGTATTTTCCGTGTTATATCATGACATCATAGTTTTTCGCCTTTTTGTCAACTACCTAGCGACTAACTGTCAACTTTTGCACATGAGAACGAACTATCTGTTTAGTTCTTAGACGCCTAAATGACGCTTTCTCATCACCTTTCGACGTAAGTTGCATCGAAAAAAAACAGCACCTCAAAATTTGTCAGTTGCCACCCCGATCGACATTCGCCAAGTTCCGAGTTTCATAGTGTGCCAACTTTCTTTGTGTATGTGAAAAATTCGGTCCCTGGATTAAATCTGCGTCCATTGCATTAATCACCTGGACTAAGACTATCGTCATCTATACGAATTTCGCCACCCTTCCTCTTGCCTACGGACTAATCAGACTAACAGGTCAACTCACCTCAGCTTCAACAAGGTATTTATCGCCACATGGATCTTATGTAAACTCTCTCTCTAAGAATCGCGACGTTAGGCATATTTCTCCTTAGCTTTTCTTTGTACGTAGAGTCATGCTCGGTGTAAATAAACGTTGTACTTTAGTTAACGAGGCCTCTGTTACTTCCGGTGCATTGTCACACCCTCTATCCCGAATCCGATCGCTCCGTAACGTGACCGCTCGCGTGTCCGATTTTGAACCGCCGCGGCTTTCGTATTAGTCCTGACGAGGCATCAAAAAGGTGCCGACCCCTGGTCACAGAAACTAATGAATAATAAGAAATTTAAATCGAGATTTTATTCAGATAATTCATCCGCTAATATAATACAAATCTATACAATTACAAATAGAAATCTGTACAATCTTAATTATACAGTGAAACCTCGCTTAACGAACACCTCGCATGCGACTTGCTCCATCAGTCTGTGTTTATCACTTGTTCCCAACCCAAAAATTTGGTATATCGTGTGGAGTGTTTATCAAACATTAGTTGTGACATTTTTTTGTTTCTGCAAATCGAATTCTCATTTTAGGATGTTTCATTCTGCGCTAGAAGAAAAGATGATGATGATTCACTCTCCTTAACAGCGTATATTGTATATTTTATTTTTTTTGTAAACGATATACATAAAACATTTTGAGCATTTTTTCGGCGTGGAACGCATTATCGTATTTTACATTAATTTCTATGGGAAAAATTCTTTCGCTTAACGATTGTTTCGCATTAGGAGTAAGACTCGTAATGCGAATTTTTTTTTGAATTGACTTGTTTTGCGTCTTCATCGGGGATAGTAATTAGGCATTTTTTGGATTTACTAAAGTGTACAATAACAAATAAATAAACAGTTTTTTTCAAGTTAGCAGACGTTGGGTTAATCTAGTGAAAGTTATATATTATTCAAGGACTAGGATATTTACACCAATAAATGACCGATGTAATGTCTATTTGTGCAAAGTTCAAATTATTATATTTATGTTAAAAATTTTTTCTATACTATTGTATGCTGTATATATTACAGCATTTCCGAAATAGAATTCTATCAGGGTTTACTATTTCAAAATTACCAAAAATGCCTCATTCCATTCTTACCTATTCTAAATTATTCTATTTATATAAATATAAGATACGTTAACTTAGTTGAAAATAAGAACATTCATATATAGAAATTAGTAATTTACGATTTTATTAAAACAAATTCCGGAAAGCAAAATTTTATTTAATTAAATAACGTGTGTGTAGACTAATGTCAAATTAGTAAAGCAACATTGAATATTTAACAGTCTTTTTTTATTTCGTGTACGTTCGATTGGAAAAATTCGCATAGTAATGTGAATTCTTTATTTGGCTTTTATAAAGAAACATTTCACAAAAGAAACTACTGCCCATTCACTCAATGCCTATCGTGTTCCAGTTAAATAGATCAGTAAGATCAGTAGTGTGTATAATTTAAGAAACACTACCCGCTATGCTAACGTGCCTTACTCAACTTCGGAATGAATGTGCATGACGTAACAAGAGCATTTTATTCATAAAGACAGAAACCTTCAGTTTCAAATACAACAATGACCAAAATGCGACGAACAACCTCGCAGCCGATCGGGGACTGACCCCCGGACCGTTAGGTTAAAAGCCTAACGCTCTACCGACTGAGCTATCCGGGCACTCGCCTGGTAACTCTGCTGTTGACCTGATAACGCAACCTAGCATCATTGTCAACACGAATATCTCGCATTAATAAATCTTTTAGCCTGCGAATTACCCACATCGCTCTTAAAATCATACCTTTCGCAATTGTCTCGAACTATGCCACTCTTGTGTAATTTTTGTTTACAAAAGTTTTCTTCTAAATGTAAGTAAAATCGTCATATCACTAAGCATCATAATAATGTCAAATAATGATATTTTTTATGCATGAAAATTTGAAGAACAAAAGTTTATCAAAATGATTCACTTGTTGCAATTGTTTGAAAAATATTTAATAATTTATTTTGACAGATACTGTAATTGTACATTCAATTATATGAATAGAAAATTTCTAAACAAGTTGTTGATATAAAAGTGGATAAAACTCATAAATTTTAAATGAATTTTTCATTACTTAAAATTTATAAAATATATTATTAATTTTTTAACGTTTACTCACAAACTAATGAATAATAAGAAATTTATCTTGGAATTTTATTCAGATAATTCATTCACTAATGTAATGGAAATCTCTACAATTTAATCTTAATTATACTTTAATTTTATTACTTCATAGTATAGTTCTGAATTTTCCATGTTATAAAATGGGTGTATAAGTCTCGGAGGGTAGAGCTTAAAGGCAACAAAAACGTTTAATTAATTAATTATTTGCGAAAACATCGATTTGATTAAGTATATTTTAATTATTTTTTCTATTATAGGAAATTCTGTATTATATAATTCATTATTTCTCACATATCTATGAAGTTGTACTCCAGTCAACAAAAGAGTTTGGCCACGTGTCGAAGGGAATTAAAGTCGAATCCACAGTCACTCTTTAATATTTTAGTTTATTATATATATCGCATAGGACTCGGTTAACCGAATATATTCAAATTTAACACGTGTTCTTACAATCATAGCGATATCGATCCACAAATCGTGCATTTATCTTCTATAGTACATTAGCGAGGAGGCAGAGATTTTACCTGTATCGAAATAATTCCAATTTACAGGTGATAACGTTTCTAAAACCCGTTTTAGCCCGAGACATCGCTCAATTGCACAATAGTTATTTTGTTGGAAAACGAAACTGAGCTTTGCGGTATTGTTCGCTTTTTGACACGAAGTGAAAACACCCATAAACTGACGTTTTTCTAACGATTTATCTAAAGCAGTTTAAAACCTCGGGTTGGTTAGTGGAACGTGCAAGTCCAACGTCATAATTAAGAAAGAAATAAAAGCTCATCAGAAAAGAATATAAAAGAATTGATTATTGGTTTATAATGATATCGTATGATAATAATTTTATCAAAGAAGCCAATAATACGAGTATAAATGAATTTTAACAACTTCATATAAACTATACTCCTTCCAAATGATAGAGCCATTTTCATATTAAATAAAAAGTGATCGCATTTATTATTAAAACTGATAATACTGGACAAACAACAAAAACAGAAAATTTTCGTACTTTATAATAGAAACGAAATAAATCTAGTTTCATTCACAATTTTTAATTATAATAAAAAAAAATATATTAAAAATCTGAAAAGATGAAAAGTACAGTACTCATCACAACATTTTAATCTTAACTAACAACCAGATTGTCGATTGTCGTATCCTTTAATACTTTAACATGCAAATTCGATTTTCAGGAATATTACATATCCTGGAACCATGCCAGACTGCTGAGGCTAGCAAAAACAGTTTTCCTGGTGCCAAAATTCAGCTTCTAGGCTGGTTTCCACATCCTCACCCAAAACTGAATTGACAGGTCATAATTCTATGCTGTTGTAGTATACCTCTTACGGCCGACTTGTCTCCCGCTCATCGATATGTGTGTGCTTGCCACTCTACAACACAACCAACGTGCTAATCGACAATTTCTCCCGGTTTGAATGCCCAATTCGTAGGAATTTGCCAAATTTAGCAACTATTGTTACGATTGTATAAGGATCTCTCTCTTCCTCAAAACACTAGTACCAATTTACCTCTGTACCAAACACATAATCTCATGTGTGACCCCTTTCTATCACGCTTCTCTAGCGTATTAAACCTCTAATATTAGTAAATTTTTTTTGCGTTTATCTTAGATGTCTCGACACTGGTCACTGACAGATTGAAGCTAACCTGAGAGTACAAATACTGTGCGTGTATATTCTCTATGACTCTGACGAAAATATTAGACTGCACTTTGAAAAAAATATAGACTTATAAACTTCCACTATCGTTTGTTTGTCTACCTATCCCTCGGTCTTTCTATAATTTCGAGATCGGAGTTAGATAAATGTACCTCGAGACCACATATGGAAATCTTAGGGGCAGGAGGCCCCGAGAAATTTCAAAATTTTATGCATTTTCTTAATAAAATTATATACGTTAATAAAATTAAATAAAATTTCGTTAATAAAATAATTAAAATATCTATAACCGCGTGGCAGATCATTGTAAGCGCTATTATCTACATCACGGTTATAAATATTTTAATTAATTTAATTATACTTAGGGCTAAAAGCATTTTCTGTAATAATTATATACGAAGTGTTTAAAAATGCTGTTTAAAACATGTTATTTTATTACATTGGTTTATTTTTATTATTCAACTTTTGTCACGGTGTCATGGGATCATTGTCCATCCAGACACATTTCTAATTAATGCCAGATGTAAATACTTAATTCTTTAAATTCATTGATGTATATAGTTTATTTTCCCATCTTAAAATGCATAATAATGAACAAAAACTTCTTTATTACATAATTTATACGTTTCCTGTCGTAAAGATCCAAAGTTGCCTTTTGTATTACAATTAATACGGATTGGAGTTGATGTTGTGTATAACAAATAAACTAAAAATAAGTAATAATTAATGTATGATTACAGTCCAACCTGTTTTTATGCGCTCTTTTTATGTGCGATTTTTATTTGTGCGATTTTTTTAATGCGAATTTTTAATTTGTGCGGTATAGTTGGCGACTAGTCTCGTGCGATTCGTCATGTTTCACGTTGACTTATTATAGCTAAATAAACTTATTATAGCATAAATGCACTTATTATAGTAATATTATTGCATGAATATGCGAAAAATGAAATAATTTACTTTTTAAGTCAACAAAACACCACCTGGACAAAAATATGTAAAACAGACGATAGACCAGACGATGCAGTCAAGTGCTGACATCTGTTGTCAATAAATTCTATTTCGTACGGTTTTGAGTTATTTTCTATGTGAGACTTTTTTTATGCGGTCCCTGTTGACCGCATAAAAAAATTATTTTTTTAATTGTGTTGCGAAAACTATTATTTACAGCCATTCGTGAAGTTTCGTGAGATTTTTTTTAATGCGTTTTTTTTAATGCGGTCCCTATCCCCCGCACTAAAAATAAGTAATAATGTATGATTATTTTGTTCTTGTAATGTTGAAATAGATGAGTTTTTTCTGGTGTAATAAACTAATATCTTAATATAGTATGATGTTTTAATTTCTCGAATATACAATATTTATATATGATCGAGCACTGCCAGACATACATCACTTTATAATATTTTACTGTGAAATTAAAACAGATAATTGTGTTCAAGCAGGTGAAACACTAGAGAGAATGAGACTAAATGATACATTTCTCAGAAATAAAAAGGGTACAAGAGTAGCCAGTATAACGAACAAAATAATCATCATTCTCATCAGAGGAAAGTGTATAAGAGATGTGAAAATACATAATATTTTTTCTATGATTAATATAAATAGATGAATTATAGACATTTTGAAATTTGAACTTAATTCTAAAATGTTCACAATTTCAACGCCATTTAATAAGTCTAGCAATGAATATAATGTAAGCAAATCGATAAGAAATCGAATAGAGTATTGTAAGTCACGAAAGAAAGATGAGCGCAGGCGACCAGAATTCACAGGAATCTGATACGAGAATCAAACTCGACACGACGTCGGAAATACGAGAAAACGGAAAAACAGAATAAACTTTTGATAAATAATTTTAATGGAAGGAAAAACGTGAAGAATACAATCGATAAAATTTCAAAATATGATGACACAATAGCTTTAAAATAAATCCTGCGACGAGTTGCCTAACTTTCCGGTTGTTATAAGATTTTATTCTAAAAATATGATTTTAATTATTAATATTGTTTAATCTATTACAGATAAATGAATGCTGATAAATAAGAAAAAATTCATTGAAGTTATTCTGTCGATGGAGACATGCATTAATCGTAAAATTTCGGAGAAGTGTGATAGGTTTTTCTCTTTTAATAATGGTTTCTTTTTCATTATATGGTTTTGAGCCAAAACTTTTTTAAAGTAACTTTTCAATATCACAATTACAGTTTAAATCGCTAGCCATGATATAAGGGCTAAAATTAAAAATAAAATTATTAAAACTTACTTATTAAAATAAAATTCGTGATGGATATACAATTATACATACCTGGTACAAAATATTCAATTGTATGAATATACTTTTGCGAAGAAACGTATATAAAAATAACATAAAATATTGTTTATTTTGAAATATTTAAACAATCCACTGAGTTAAAATTGCTCCCTGCGAGTGGCTCACGAATGGAAACAGAGACGATTTTGGTAAATGTACAGTGAATGCATGCGTGACAAATCCCGAGGGTGCCGATACCGGTCAATGTCAAATGCCTCTTTTGTCGCATCACTAGTATATCTGAAAGGACGTGACAGGGCCATTGTAAATTTTAAACGTTTCTCACCATAGATGTAAATATGTTAAACTTAATAGTCATTTGTTTTCTAACTACTGCAATTCGTTTTAGTACCAGGTGTACACGGAAATCAGTTTCCCACTGTACTGAGCAAGTGACTAATTAGGTTAAGCTTTTGTTTAAGTAAAATTCTGGCTCTCTCAGCACGGTTTTATTTATGTCTCCATTCTCTTAATTATTTAACTACTTCTTAGTAGAAATAAGTCAAAACCAGTTACTTTGTACTTGAATATCTGTAATCTTGGGAAAACATTGAAAAGACAAATTTATATGACAACCGATACTTAGATCGTACATTTAAGGAAAATAAATTCTAGAGCTTTTTTTGTACCATTGTACGTCTCATTCATTAAATTTGGTTTTAAATGATGATGCCAAAGTAACAGTTAATTTTTTAACATTATACAAGAATTGTACACGTTTTTTCTGCATCCCTTTACAGATGGGACATACTATAATCGTAATATCACCGGTTTAACATCGAAACCCGTAAGTAATATAAGATGGGAGAGCAGACTAAATACAGAATAAGTATATCAAATATTTTAATGGATTTTTTTAAACTCCTGTCAACTATACAAAACTATCATAAAAACATGCCAGTAAACTCCTATCGGTTGGGTTCAGTTATAAATCTAGTCTAGGGTGGGCAACCTTTTTTATAACACGGGCCAAAATAAATTTTACGTTTTTCCGCGGGCCGTAGTAGTTAATTGACGCCTTTTTGTGACTTGTAATTTTTTTAATCTGCAAATATGAAATAAATAAATAAAAAGTCTATAATACATTTATTTCTCTTATCGTTTTCGAAAATTACAAAAAATTGGAAAATTAACTATTAATTAGTTATTTTTCCAATTTAATAATCTAATAAAGATCTCGCGGGCCGGATAGAAACTTTTCGCCAGCCGTAGCTGACCCGCAGGCCGGGGGTTAGCCGCCGTTGATCTAGTGTGCTCGTGATTCACATAATCGGGCGAGGGCGGCCGAACATCTAGTAGGCAAGTGGCTAACAGCCCACTACCGCTCTGGGATATAAAGTCGCTGACTCTTTACGCGTGTGTCGCTTCTACCAGCTAAACCGTGACGTTTGTGCTCTGTAAAGCGCATGCGCCAATGCCTATAATCTGGCTGCTTGGAAGTTGACAGGCAGGTGGCTAACAGCCCACAACCGCTTCAGGATATAAAGCTGTACTCTTTACGAGTGTGTCGCTTCTACCAGCTAAACCGGGTGAGGTTGGTGCACTGTAAACCGCATGTGCTAATGCCTATATAATCTGGCTGATTGGAGACTGACCCGGTTTCGACATTCCTTCCGCCACCGAATTATTCGAATATACAATAGCAATCTTATCGTTTTTTTTTCACATGTAGTATAGAAATTTGTAAAAGATACATAATGCAGTTATAATAAAATATTAATTTTAATTAATTTAAAGTTCGTTAAAATATGAAAATTTATATTTTATAAAATTCAAGGGAAAGTCATTGGAAGTTGGAATCGGCGCTTCCATCGCTTCCAATGACGGCACGCCACTGATAATATGGTAGATCGGTGTATTCACATTCCAGAAATGAAGCAAATTGAGATTATTAAGTCCACCTGCTCGAATATAATTTACAAATCAAAAAAATTACGATGTTTACAAAGTAGATTCACACAAACAGTCAAAGTTACGAAAGTCGCTATTCCTGAACAGATCCGTGGAAAAGACACCTTGCGACGTATAATTCGGATACAGTCACTCGTCACGGCAATAGTAGACGAAACACCTTACGGCAGAGCGCACAAACGTCTGCCTTGACGTTCCAGCAAACACTTGACTTTCGCGCCAAAACCTTTTCTTTTATACGGATTGTAGCAATCGCTGATAAAGAAATTGGCACGTAGCAGTCTTCCACGATGTTCGCCGGCCAATCATCGTTCGTAGATTCAAAGCCGCGGCTGTTATCCAACCGTCTTTCCTAACGTCGACCAATTTAAATTCGTTGAACGAAAACTGAACAGACAACACAAATAAGGCGGGAATCGTACAGTTCAAAAAAGTTCAAACTTTCCAACTTCGACCGTCAAAGCTTGATATTTGAAAATTTTTTTAAAATTTCGGCGGGCCGCAACCCAGGTGTTGGTGGGCCACATGCGACCCGCGGGCCGCGTGTTTGACATGCCTGGCTTAACCGAACAAATCTCTTGCCGAGTACAGTGGGATTTGATCTCTTCGTAATATTAGATGTAATAAAGACAGAAATTTTTCCAGTTTAATGAGAGTAACCGAAAAGTTGTAAATTTTGGAAATTTCCGTGAACACTTGGTCCTTAAAACGAATTAGTTAGAAAACGAATGACAAACAATCTGTTAAGTTTAACATATTTAGATTTTTACAGCTATGGTGAGAAACGTTTAAAATATACAACAACCCTGTCCTTTGATATATACTAGTGATGCGGCAAAAAAGGCATTTGACCTTGACCGGTATCGGCACCCTCGGGATTTGGCACGCACACACCTACCTGGACAGTGTCTGATTTCATTCATTAGCCACTCGTAGGAAGCTATTTCACTATGTGAATTGTTTTAAGATTTAAAAAGTAAAGTATATTTTGTTATTTTTATGTACGTTTCTTCACAAAGTTATATTTAATTATAAGTTTCTTTAAAAGTATATTCAAAGAATTGAAGAATTTTTTTGTACTAGGCATGTATATTCATCACACATTTTGTTTTACCAAGTAAGTTTTTTTTATAATTTTAATTTTAGCCCTTATATCGTGGCTAGTGATTCAAAAATTTATTTTGAAAAACTTTTGGCTCGAGACCATATAATGAAATAGAAAACATTATTAAAAAAGAACGACCAATGCCTAAATTAAATATAAATACGTCAACAAAAAAATTTCGACATTTTAACGATAAAATTTATGACGAATGACGATTCTTTCGTAAAATTGAAGCAATTTGGAAATCAAAGCGGGATAGAATTTAACATTGGTAGACAATATAAAATAAATATTGAAAATTATAACAAGATAATTACGATTAATAGACATATCTATATTAATAGATATTATATGTTTTTTCTCAAAGCAAGTATTGGCATTTAGAAAGCACAAGGAATTTATTGAATCTATTAACGGATGTAATTATATTAAACTTTCTTATTTATTAAGTACGTCAGATAATCTATTAAAAATACATTTAAAGAAATATACGGTTTTTACTGGCTTATCGAACAAACGAATACGAACGGGCCCTGCCGCGCAATTAATTGATTGCTTCTGAAAGTCGGCTTCTTACAGAAACACAGCTTCTCTATCATTAAATATCACGGCACGCCACTGCAAATTAGCAATTTAAATTTTACGAAAAGGAGTAGTTTAACAAATTTTTTTGAGAATTTGCTGCCATCGATGCATTGTCCATTAATAGTATTACAACAATCTCGTTCGTATGAGAATCTTTGCAACAGAGGGGATATTTCTTACCACAAAAAAACTCTAAAGTGATAAAACTTATTCATGAATTTTATGAAACTGCCATATATGAAATTATAAAACAATTGAGTTGTATGAAGAAAGATTGAAAAAAGTTTCTATTGTGAAAATATGAAAACACAATAACTTTAAAATAAATCCTGCAACGAGTTGCGTAATCTTTCCGGTTGTTATAAGATTTTCTTCTAAAAATATGATTTTAATTATTAATATTGTTTAACTCTATTACAGATAAAGGAATGCTGATGAATAAGAAAAAATTCACTGAAGTTATTTTGTCAATTGAGACACGCAATAGTCGTAAAATTTCGAAAAAGTGTGACAGGTTGCATCCAGACTTCTCACAGTCACAGCAGTCAAGATGCAGCCTGTTTGATTTAGGCGACTTCTCGCTGATTATATTTTTCTACTGTCAAAATAATTTCAATTAATTCTTTCTTACTCGGAAATTTGTTTCAAGTAACAAGCAGAGATTAATATTAATTATATAGTTATAGTTATATACTAATAATAGAATATATGTTTAAAATTCATTCCTTAAAAACATTTGTAAATTTACCTGGAAGCAAGTTTGTGTATCCGCTTTCGGATGAAACCTTTTCTCGCGTGTCTTTAATTCAGATTAGAATGTAAATGTTTCGTTGCAAATATTACATAAAAATGGCTGCTCTCCGGTGTGAGTTCTCAGGTGACGCTTTAAACAATAGGGATCGGATAAAACTGTTCTGCAGATATGACATTTACGGCTTGTGATCTTCGGGTCATCTGGTGAAATCTAATTTCATAATAATTTATAAAATAATTATTGACAATAAATTAAAGCAGACAATATTTTATATGTTATATCTTAAGTTATTAATATGTTAACTTTATAGTTGTGATGAATGGCTTATGGGTAAAGTCTGTTCGACTTTAAAAATATTTTCAAGTTATAAATTGACACACAGAGAATAAGAAAAATTGTTTTTACGAAAAACGCAAGCAAATAAATTAAATCATAATTTTAAAAAGTTTTCTAGCTTAAAAAATAACAATAATAATAATTACTATTATTTATGATTATTGTTGTTGATGATGATGTTATAATTATGTTCCGCTTGATTTCAGAAAAGTGTACAGTTTTATTGATTGTTAAAATTAACATAATACTTTATATATTCAGATAAAATCATATTGTATATTGTGAAATCTGGAAGTTAAGAACCTAGAAATTTCTGAATTTGTTCACTCCAGTTATAAACGACTTAATCAACAACATTCCATACCCGGGAAATTGTTGACCCTCGAATGGCAACGATTGTCCCCTAACTATCAACAAACCGTTATTCCTTCGGAGCAGGTAGATCATCTTGCACGATGGTTTATAGTTAGCGTCCGAACTAGTCGTTTATTTAATATCCCGGGAACACCTATGGCCCTAATAGTGATTCGTTTTCGATCACGTGACAAGTTTTCCCATCAAAAACTTATAAAAGACGCTTCCTTCCCCCCCTAAGGGGCTCCTTCGTCTCGCTTTTACGACGTGCACTACGCCATCCGCCGGACTCTCAAAAAGTTTCTAAGTTCTTTAAGTGCCACTGCCCTGCCTACGGAAAAACAAGCTCTACGTGCCATCGGCCCATTACCGGATTCTCCATCAGCCAAACTTTATCGTCACTTCTGATTCCGTCTATTACGGACTTGTTAAGAGGTATGAAAAATAATTGTAAACTCTCTCTCTCCGGCCCCTTTTGTATACGAGGGTAGAAGTGTACTTTAGTTCGTTTAGCTTTCATTAAATTTTGTTTTTGTTATAAAATGGTGTCTTTCTTGACTGTCGGCTTCGCCTTATCGTCGGCCCCATCCTTCCTCCTCCTCCACTCGCGTAACGCGTAACGCGCCGTCGACGTAACAGCCATCCTTGACAAGTGAGTCACGGGAAAAAGAGGTACGACTCCCTCTTACCTCCCCGAGATCTCACACATTGGTGACAATCGAAGGGGTGGCGTCCTTTTAGGCACCCCCGATTTCACATATTGGTTTGCAGGAGTGGGGTCTCGACTTTTTCGAAAAAATCGATAAGGCGAAAAACAGCCACAGTCGGGAGAGAGGTCGAATTGAGTTGAATTAGGAATTATAGGAGTAGGGTCGTACTAGAATCTCCGACCTAGTTGTAAGAACTAACGAAATAAACATAATGGAAGACGATCCCCGCGATGCGGCTGGGCCAGCCCACCCAAATCCTAATCCGGCACCGAATCCCCTTACATTGGGAGGTTTAGGCGGAATAATACCACTATTACCCGTATTCTCGGGAGAAGCAGGAGGCCCTCGGGTAACGGACTTTTTTGATTCGTTAGCCGATGTTACTAAGGTAGCGGCATGGTCCAAGGCCCAGATGCTGGCAGTGGCAAAATTAAAACTTACGGGTATCGCGAGAGAATTCGTCCGAAAGGACCGAAGAATAAAAGAAGTGGATGACTTCGACGAATTCAAGCGATTGATGATAGCGCGTTTTGAACGGGAGCCATTTTCCTTTCGATTATCTAAATTTTATGCGTGCGTGCAGAAAAGGGACGAGGACGTACAGACTTATGCTGCTAGACTCCAAGCACTGGCGATGGAGATAGAAATTACGCCGGAGCCTGGCGCGACTGCCGCCGAGACCGCGATTATTGAACGAGTTCAGAGGAAGGAGTTAGATGAAAGGCTTAAAGCGCAATTTTTGAACGGAATAGACATAAGAATCCGGCAGCGCGTAATGAGCCGTGAGGCTGAGACATTCGATGAGGCTCTAAAAGCCGCGATCAGTGAGGAAACAATCGAAAGTCTCACCGCGCATCCAAGAGGAATCATGCGAACAGTAAGGGAAAGCGATAAAACCTCAGCTCAGGAGGAGTTAGCGCAAGTAACGTCAGCGATGGAGGACTTAAAGGCTAGAATGGACGGACTAATCCGAAACTCTCCTCGTTTCGGCTCTAGAGATCCTATATCTCGCCGAAATCATCGAGGAGGCTATACTCCTAACTCCTACAATAACAATCCCAATAATAATCCGCATTTTAGGCGTAACGCAAATCGGTCGAACTCCCCTAATCGCCGAGGTGACCGCCCTTTCGGTCAGTCAAAATGGAATCTCAATCAAACCCAGAACCAACGCTCGCCCGCTTGCCGAAACGGCAATCCTAGCGACCGCTTTATGCGAAACGATTCACCCAGGCGACGTGAACCCGAAGGGGAGAGGAATAGGGTCAGATTTCGATCGCAGCCTACTGAAGAAAATCGAGGCAAATGGAAGGGCAATGTACGTAGTGTAGAAGGACGACGACCTCGATCTAACTCTAGCAAAGCCTCTAGGACCCCTCCTTTTTCCTCTCGAGAGATCCGAGGCTCAAACTTTGACTTAGAATGTCCGCCTTATAGGACTCCTTCGAAGCGAAATCGAAGAACCTCCTCAGTACGAATCACTAATTATACTTCCGCACCTAGCGAAGCTACATTTGACTGTTACATAGGTGGCAATCCCGCTATAGTGCAGATAGATACTGGTGCGAAGGTCTCACTTTTATCAAAGGTTTTCGCTAACTCTATGAAAGAAAGAGTACATATAGATCATAACAAAGACACAGACCTTAGAAGCGCTACGGGACATGTAATTCAGACCTACGGTATTATTAGCCCTACTTTCCAGATAGGAAATCTGCGCTTCCCCTTTGCCTGTTGCCTAGTTGATCACGATGTCACCTCTCCCTGTGACGGCATCATAGGCCGGGATATGATAACCGACAAGGGATTCTGTATTGATTTAAAGGGCCGAGAATTAACTATCCCTCCGCAAACAGTGATACCTATTCAAACCTCAGGGAATAATAAAAGAGCGGGAAGGATTCAACAGAATCAACAAAGGGAAAGAGGCCCGAATAGAGATAATAGAACACGAAAGAGAACAGAGGCTCCTCCACTAGAGGAAAATGTCGGCTCAGCGAAAAGGTCGTACCGGTCAACAGATCGGGAGGAAGGAAAAGGAGTAGTGTTAATTGAATCCTGTCAACTTCCCCCTATGACAGAGAACATAGTTACTGCTAGAATTGTTGGCGATAAGCGACCTAGTAAAGTCGGAGTAATCGAAACTGCTTCCTTCGCTCAGGAAGGAGTTTCAGGAGTCAATTTGTTGGTGACCCCAAATAAAAAGGGACAAGTTCCCGTACGTCTCCGTAATGACACTCGTAAGACAATTAAGTTAGAGAAAGATGGTAAGGTTGGCACCTTCTTTGAGGCTATCGAAGAAAGTGAGCCCGCAGATACTATAAAAGAAGGGGCATCCACGAACCTATCGAAAGCAGAATTGAGCCACCTTTTTGATTGGACTGGCGTCCCCCGGAACGAGAAACGAGATCTCTTAAATTTACTATATAAATATAGGCATGTCTTTGCCGTGAATGACTATGACCTTGGCTACTGTAATATTGTGCAACATACAATAAATACTGGCGATGCGGCACCTATCTATTCGCCTCCTTATCGCATTCCCTACGCCCAGCGCCAACAATTAAACGATATCATAGATGACCTCTTGGCCCATAATATTATCGAACATTCTACGTCCCCTTGGAGTTCGGCTGCTCTCCTAGTTAAGAAAAAGGACGGATCGTTACGCTTAGTAATAGACTATCGTAAACTAAATAAAATCACTAAAGTAGACCCGTATCCTCTGCCTTTAGTGCAGGAATCCCTAAGCCTAATGGGACAAGCGAAATACTTTTCGACGATGGATACGATTTCAGGATTTTGGCAATTAGGAGTAGGTGATAAGGAAAAGACCGCATTCTCTACGCCAGACGGCCACTATCAATGGAATAGGGTTCCGATGGGTCTTAAAACAAGTCCTGCGGTTTTTGAAAGGTCGATGGATTTCATCTTACATGGTCTCAAAGGAAAGACATGTCTTGTATACATGGACGATATACTAACATTTAGTCCAGACTTCCCTAGTCACCTAAAACGACTTGAACAAATATTTCAGAGACTCGGAGAAGCAGGCATAAAATTAAAACCTAAGAAATGCCATTTCCTGCAACGCCAGATAAAATTTCTGGGTCACGAAATTTCAGAACAGGGTATAAAACCCGATCCCGACAAAATAAAATGTGTTCTAGAATTCCCGAGACCTGAATCCGAGCGAGAAGTCCGCTCTTTCCTAGGACTCACTGGCTATTATCGGCGGCACATAAACTCTTATGCCACGATCGCTAAACCCTTGACTGATTTATTACGGAAAGATGTGCCGTTTGAATGGGGCCTTAAGCAACAGGAAAGCTTCGAAACTCTTAAACAAATTTTGACGTCGGCACCATTATTGAAGTCCCCTGACTTTACAAAACCTTTTATTTTGGCGACCGATGCGTCAAATTTCGCCCTGGGAGCGATATTATCTCAGGAAGAAAACGGCCAGGAGAAGCCGATTGCCTATGCGAGCCGATTATTAAGGAAACCCGAACTTAATTACAGCACTACTGAGAAAGAATGCTTAGCCACCGTGTGGGCAGTGAGGTATTTTAAACCCTATCTTTATGGAAAAAAATTTACTATTGTCACAGATCATAGACCTTTGAGATGGTTATTAGATTGCAAGGATTCTACTACTAATTCTAGATTATCGAGATGGATCATTTTCCTTCAAGAATTCGATTTTGATATTATCTACAAGGCCGGAATTTCACATAGAAATGCGGACGCCCTTAGTCGTATCCCAATACGTCAAATAACAGAGGTTGAACCCATCTTCTCCGTGCCACAATTAATAAATGCGCAACAACGTGATGATCGATGGAGACCCCTTATCCAAACCTTAAAGGATGGTGTAACTACAGGAACCTATAATAATCTTAACCTAGAGGATTATTATATCAACGAGGAGGGTGCCCTCTGCCACAAGGGCAGGAATAAAAAACGTGTGGATTGGTGGGAACAAATTGTTATACCTACCGCCTTAAAGGAATATATCCTGTTTACCTACCATGATAATCCACTAGCCGGTCACCTAGGAGAATTAAAAATGCGTACTAAAATCGCAAACTCGTTCTATTGGCCCGAAATGGCAAAGGAAATCAGGAATTATTGCCTAAGTTGTCAGAGCTGTGCCAAGCACCGACGACCGGGTCGACGGACAGCAGCCGAATTGCAACTGTTTGCCCCCCTTTCTCATGTATTTGAACGAGCAGCAATGGACATTGTCGGTCCACTCCCTCTTACGACAAACGGCAACAAATATATCCTAGTATTTGTTGACCATTTTACTCGATATGCGGAAGCAATTCCACTACCGGATGTAAGTAGTAAAACAATTGCTAAGGCCTTTGTCACTCACATCATATTGCGACACTCTACTCCTAGGCAATTATTAACTGATAGAGCGCCGAACCTAATTTCTAAGATGTTCGCAGAAGTGTGTGAATTGCTACACATAAAGCGGCTCCTTACTACCGCCTACCATCCAGCCTGCAATGGTGTGGTGGAGAGATTTAATAAAACTCTAGTTGATATACTATCTCATTATGTCTCTCAAGATCAACGAGACTGGGACGAGTGGATCCCTTATGCCTTATTCGCATATAACACCTCCGTGCATACGTCTACTAATGACAGCCCATTTTTCCTACTATATGGGAGAGATCCAACCTACCCTTTTGATCTAGTTACAAGCCCTGCCACGGTCTCCTATGACGTAGAAGACAATTTCGCTTCGGAATTACGTCAACGAATGAGACACGCTCATCAAACAGCTCAACTATATGCCGAACAAGCCGCCGAGACGAGGCAGGAACTACACCGCCGACAAAATAAGCCACCCCTCTATAGAGTGGGAGATAGGATACTACTAAAGGAAGTCGTCACGCCTAAAGGCCTAAAGCGAAAATTAGCTCCCCGGTGGACAGGACCTTATCGTATTGTCGAAATTCTAGGACCCGTCAATTTCAAAATAGAAAATATCCAAACCAAAAGAACACTACATGTTCATGCCGACAGAATTAAACCTACAACTGCTCGTAAGGAGATTAATCTAAAAACTGATATGACGGCCGATCAGTCCAGTTTACCGCCGACACAAGAAACAGTTACGGCGGCGCCCCAAACTAATATTTCCATTGACCCTTGGGACGAATTTATCTTGACCTCTATTCCCACTCCGCAACCGGAAGAACAACCTGAATCCGAAAGTGAGAGCGGAAGTGAGAGTGAAAGTGAGAGCGAAGAACCGGAGTTAGAGAGCGAAGTTACTTCATCTGAACCGGAAGAGCAAGAGACCACTCCTCCCTATGCCCTTCGGAGTCAAGGGCCCGTGCCCGACCAGCCGTGGGTGCTTCCGAGACCCACTCGCAGCCGCATCCCGCGTTTTATTTCCCCCGCGACCAGTCGATCGTCTTCTCTTTAACCCACAATCCTACCTCTTTTGTTCTCCTTTTTGACTTACGGTAGAGATATCTTAATTAAAACCCGTATCGTCTTGTCGGTGTCTTATTGGTCTTTCTTTTTCCCTTCCCGACCGTCACGGGCCGCAAGATCGGCCCAGCGCCCCCCACATCACTAATTAGCTATCTATATTCCTCTCCGCCACCTTTTTGCATTATACCTATATTGTAGTCTCATCACTTAATGTATCATAATACTTGTAATCGTGTAACCATGTATGGCATATATACGCCCAATATATATATAATTAATATTTTCATAAATAGGTGTACTCTCTTAATAAAATAGTGTTTTTTATTATGCCAGAATGCGTGTCCATTTTTTTTTCGTTCGACGCGACCTCCGCGACTAGATAATCGACCTATCTCCGTAAACCTCTCTTTTAGCGCTCGATTTTTCCCGTTTCGACCTAACGGAACTTCATCATTTGAAAGTTATCATTATTTATTTAATAAGGAAAGCTACTTCCTTATAAAAGCCACGGGGATCAATTATTACTAACACCCTTTCCCTGTTACAGGGGAAGAAATACAACCCCCAGAAAGTGGATATAAAACGCACCTCAGCAACAAATTCAACATGCTTCTCCTCCATGCTTATTTCCTTCTTCAAAGTTTCCGTCTCACGACGATGATCTTGTATTCAGAACAACAGGAATTCACCAAAGGAGTTGTCTTCCTACATCGAGGGAATTTCTTAATGACCGCCAGTCACTGGACTTTGGTCACCGAACTCTCCTTCGAACATTTAGAGCGCCAAATTCAATTTATCTCCCAATCTCTGGAGTATTTAGACACGAAGCTTCAATCCCAAGAACATGTTCCTACCAAAGGCTTCGAGTTGCTGCGAGCTTCATTTCTTAACCATCATAAAGAATATCAAGAGCTCGCCACTTTAATCACATTGCCTTTAATCCCAAAAACCAAGCGAGGTTTAATAGACGGCGGAGGAAAAATTCTAAAATTCCTCTTCGGAACAGCTACGTCCGAAGATATTACAACCTTAAATGCCGAAATCTCTAACATCAATGAACAAAACGAGAGAATTATTCATTTACTGCGCTCACAAGCCACCTTGTTGAATGATACTCTAAATATCAGCAAAAATAATCGACACCAAATCTACGTGTTATTCAAACGGCAAGAATCATTTAAAGAGCTATTAAATCGCTATAGTTACGAACTTGCGTTTGAAATAATTAGTCGGATACTCGAATTCTCTATTCAAGAATTCCATCTCCAACTAGTAGCCTTACGAGAGGCGATTGATATACTAGAAAAAGGTCAACTAAGCACCTATTTCGTATCACGAGAAATCATGTTACGTACCCTCCGAGACATTCAACTCCAGCTTCCGGAAGGTTACGCTATGGTCGAACCTATAAGACCTGACACGCTATTTAAATACTACCAGTGGATTACCACCCTGGCTGTAGCAGTACCTGGCAAGTTGAGAATCTTTGCTAAGATCCCATTGATCACCCCTAGTGGATACTTCGATATGTACGAAATTATCAAATTTCCTACATATATACCTGATCTAAATACATTCGTACAAATCCAGACTAATTATCCTATAGTCGCCTTATCCATGGACAGACAGTCCTATATGTTATTACAACACTACGAATTAATAATTTGCAAAATGGATCACTTTCCTATTTGTTCCGTAGACGGACCTATTCGACGTTTCCCTCAACAAAGTTGTGAATATGCACTATTTAGTGGCAACGAAGTCACGGTCAAAGCCCTTTGTACCCGCCAAATCGTTCCACACTTTCCGCCAATTTTTAAGAGGATTGATCAACTAGGATCATGGATTTATTCTATTCCAAATCCTCTCACCCTAACTATTAGATGTCCCACTCGACATCAACAATCTCCATTTTCATCCACTACTCATAAATTAAACAAAACGGGAATACTCCATCTCCCAAACGCATGCACCGGCTATGTACCTGGATTCGTCCTTACTTCGCCGTTCCGAATGCAGACCACCATACAATTGGAGATAGCACAACAATTAATAGTGCCACAGCTAGAACAAATCGTCAACAAATCTGAGATCCTGTTGCTGCAAAAACGCCTTAAGGATCCTGACCTCCCGAAACTCACATCGGACTACGATATTCGATTAGCAGACCGTTCTTTGAACAACGTCCAATACGACCTAAATCACCTGTTACGGGAGCCAACAAAATCATCTCCCATAACTTACCCATCTTTAATAATAACCATTATTGCTGGTTGTCTAGGCGCTATCCTCACGGGACTTTGTTTATGTTATAGTTATCGCAATTACTCACGATGCAAGAAGTACTCAAGATGCAAGAAGACCCGTGCGACTAGTCACCAACCTCCACCGGAAGAGGAACACGAAGAAACCGCCTTCAACGGAGACGGAAGTCCGCCTTCACCTAGTGCACAACCGGGCACTTCTCACGAAGAAAACCCCCGAGGCAACCCGACTCCACGAAAACAAAAATCTATTGTTCAATCCTATTAACAAGGTCATCCCCACACCGCCATTTTCCCTTTTATTCCTCATTTTAACGTACTAACGTTTATACCTATATTCATAGATTTGTCGCGAACGATTCTAATATTTAGTTCGTATCCTAGAATTGTAGATTAACTCTCTTTAACGGGATTTTTTTTTTCTCATACTAACCTAGATATATATTGAATCTTATTTTAACGAGAGAGAGAGTAAAATAACCTTTTTATGTAACCTTGCATACCTCTATCCGGAATTCAAGGATTCATAACTCAAAAAAATGACTTATTATTAACATTTATTTTAAATCCAAGAACAGTGTCTTCATCACCTTTACCGAAGATGGCTGACTCACGCAACTTTACACCCGATTCACCAAATTAAGAACTATCCACCCGAATTTAATTTATCCACGTGGACGGACAACTCTATCAACTTACCTACGAGTCTTGCCCATCCAGAACAATTTATATCCAAACATCCAAGATTGTGATAGTGTACTACACACCACCCAATTCCAGCGAACAAAGAAATTCCACCAAACAGTCTCAACTCATGTGAACTTTGAACTGCAGTCTCGACCCTAGGTCAACGATGACGTCATCCACCCACCCAACCACTTCCAAGAACTCCAGACGCTCGCCTCTCCTAACCTCGAGTAATAAATATTGTCACGCGTCTAAAACGCGTCGGGATATATATTTTGTAAACAACTTTGATATTATGTATTATCGCAATGATGTCACCTATTAACCTAATCCTTTCCGAGAGAGAGTAATATATCAATCTAAATTGTAAACATACCTCTAACCCCCTGCTTATGAATCAAATCTTTTAAAATCACACTAACTAAGTGATGATTTTAAAGAAAGCATGGAGTGAATGTGAAATCTGGAAGTTAAAAACCTAGAAATTTCTGAATTTGTTCACTCCAGTTATAAACGACTTAATCAACAACATTCCATACCCGGGAAATTGTTGACCCTCGAATGGCAACGATTGTCCCCTAACTATCAACAAACCGTTATTCCTTCGGAGCAGGTAGATCATCTTGCACGATGGTTTATAGTTAGCGTCCGAACTAGTCGTTTATTTAATATCCCGGGAACACCTCTGGCCCTAATAGTGATTCGTTTTCGATCACGTGACAAGTTTTCCCATCAAAAACTTATAAAAGACGCTTCCTTCCCCCCCTAAGGGGCTCCTTCGTCTCGCTTTTACGACGTGCACTACGCCATCCGCCGGACTCTCAAAAAGTTTCTAAGTTCTTTAAGTGCCACTGCCCTGCCTACGGAAAAACAAGCTCTACGTGCCATCGGCCCATTACCGGATTCTCCATCAGCCAAACTTTATCGTCACTTCTGATTCCGTCTATTACGGACTTGTTAAGAGGTATGAAAAATAATTGTAAACTCTCTCTCTCCGGCCCCTTTTGTATACGAGGGTAGAAGTGTACTTTAGTTCGTTTAGCTTTCATTAAATTTTGTTTTTGTTATAAAATGGTGTCTTTCTTGACTGTCGGCTTCGCCTTATCGTCGACCCCATCCTTCCTCCTCCTC